>NW_016812221.1:795769-830799 GCF_001698545.2 Rhinopithecus bieti | reverse complement strand
AGAGACGGGGTTTCACCGTGTTAGCCAGGATGGTCTCGAACTCCTGACCTCGTGATCCGCCCGTCTCGGCCTCCCAAAGTGCTGGGATTACAGGCTTGAGCCACCGCGCCCGGCCTAATTTTCTATAAAACTTTAAAAACTACATTTCACGTCGGGTGCGGTGGCTCAAGCCTGTAATCCCAGCACTTTGGGAGGCCGAGACGGGCGGATCACGAGGTCAGGAGTTCGAGACCATCCTGGCTAACACGGTGAAACCCCGTCTCTGCTAAAAAATACAAAAAACTAGCCAGGCGAGGTGGTGGGCGCCTGTAGTCCCAGCTACTCGGGAGGCTGAGGCAGGAGAATGGCGTAAACCCGAGAGGCGGAGCTTGCAGTGAGCTGAGATCGGGCCACTGCACTCCAGCCTGGGCAACAGAGCGAGACTCCGTCTCAAAAAAAAACAACAAACAAAAAACAAAACTACATTTCAGGAAATCCCTGTTAAATACATAGATTAATCGAAATCCTACGGTGATTCACCTAGTGAATCTCAACATTTATTCAAATATTTTTTCCTGTTGTTTAGTAAAGTTGTTTAGTGTTTGTAATTAGTCCTATAACTAGAAAAGAAATAAAACTATGAGGAATGAAGGATTAAACCTGCAATACAATTCTTAACATCTTTTACTACAAGGCAAACATTTTCTTTCTTGAAGAGGAAGCCTAACTTTCTTTGTTGTTATTGTTGTTGTTGTTTGTGTGTGTTTTGGTTTTTGTTTTCAAGCAGAGGATTTCACCCTGTTGCCCAGGCTGGAGTGTGGTAGCATGAACATGGTTTACTACAGTCTCAACCTCCTGGGCTCAAGTGATCCTCCCACCTCAGCCTCCGGAGTAGCTGCGGCTTCAGGCACATGCCACCATGGTTGGCTAATATTTAAATTTTTTGTAGAGACCTAGAGTCCCACCATGTTACCCAGTCTGGTCTCAAATCCCAGGACTCAAGCAATCATCTGCGGTGGCCTCCCAAAGTGCTGGGATTACAGGCATTAGCCCCTGTACCCAACCCAGAAGCCTGACGATTTCCTTTTCCTTCTTGAAAGAAGGGTGTGGGTGTGGAAAAAATACCCCCATGCACATAACCTTAATTATCATAGGTTCATTTGGTTTATTCAAATTGTTGAGTTCTGCCATGGACTGAGGACTCTTCTAGGTACTAGGAATACAGTAAACAAATCAGACAAAATCTATTTCTAAATGAGTTTCCCTAAAGTGACAGACCTATATACACTTCTGGTTTAGGGACATAGCATCTACCTGTCAAAGATCTTTGTCTAAATAAAAATGTCAGTTCTATAATTTTGTCCCTTAAAACTGAGTTCTATTGATGTACAGTATTGACAGAGAAGACTTGCATTTGACGGTTAACTACCTAGTCTTCAAAAAGTGAGAACTTTAAAAATATTAGTGTAATAAATTGTTTAATGATTTGTTGTGATTCTTAAAGTCCCCAAGCATGTATGTTTTGTATTTACACTATATGTTGTTTTGTTATTTACATTAAATTCATTATAAAAATTATCCAGGAGAGTATAGTATCTAATATTAATACATATTAATAATCTTGGGAATGCAGTTCATGGTTCTTCCTTTGTCACTTGACCCCATTCAAGTGTTAGATAGAATAAATTATCATAGATGACAATATGGACTTTGGGGAGGGAGGTTAAACTGGAAGTAATAATCAAATGAACATCTGTTTCTTTTAAGTTCCAGGGTACATGTGCAGGATGTGCAGGTTTGTTACATAGGTAACATATGCTGTACCTAGCAACCCATCACCTAGGTATTAAGCCCGGCATGCATTAGCTCTTTCTCCTAATGCTCTTCTTGCTCTCCTTGCTGCCCTCCCCCGACAGGTCCCAGTGTGTGTTCCCCACTCTGTGTCCATATGTTCTCATTGAAATGAGCATGTGTTTCAAAGTCACATATATACCTTTAACTTCAATAAAATTCCCTGGTAGGGTAGCAGCCAAATTGTCAGTCCTGTAAGGTTATTCTTGTAAACAAGTTACAGAAGAAATTTATATATAACAGGTGTGTTTCACAGGGATATTATTTTTCTGTCCCAAAAGTTAACTTTAAAAAGTAGCAAGTAGTACATTAAATTTATTTTGACAGCCATGTGTTTTACTGGTTGGTTCTCTTTAGTTTTAATTTTTTAAAATAACTCATGCCCCATCCACCCAGAGCCCAAAGTGGTCTGAAGGAGAAGCCAGTACAAAGAATCAGGATGGTATTTCTTGAAGTGGGTAAGGATCATTATATTGCATGTCAGTACAAATCCCAGTAAAGATTTTAAGCTCATTAGACCTTGCTGGGATGTAATGGGGAGGGTCTACAATTTTGTATTCACCTTTCCCCAAATGGGGCCCTGTTTCCAACTCTCTTAACTGAACCTGCTTCTTTGGCTACAGGGAGGACTTTGGGTGAAATGCATCCCTCCTGTGACTGGACTGGAGAAACAAGAACAGAAACATCCTGATCTCTCCATTCTACTATGCAGGCTTATGTACTCATAAAAATGGCAGTTATGGACCTGTCTTCCACATGGGCTTTGACTAAACAGGACTCTGCCCATTTCCATCTGAGAAATGCTGAAGAGGAAAGGATGATTGCTGTATTTCTGACAACCTGGTTACAGGAACCAATGACTTTCAAAGATGTAGCTGTGGAGTTCACTCAGGACGAGTGGATGATGCTGGATTCTGCTCAAAGAAGTCTGTACAGAGATGTGATGTTGGAAAACTATAGAAATCTCACCTCCGTGGAATATCAATTGTGCAGGCTTACTGTTACCTCCCCATTGGATCAAGAAGAGATAAGGAATATGGAAAAGAGAATTCCCCGAGGCATCTGTCCAGACCAGAAGATTCAACCTAAAACCAAAGAATCAACTGTGCAGAAAATTTTATGGGAGGAGCCATCCAGTGCAGTGAAAATGATAAAATTCACAATGCATAATTGGTCCTCCACATTAAAAGAAGACTGGGAATTACATAAGATCAAAAAACAGTGTAAGATTCCAGGGGAACATTGGAGGCAAGTGACATACGCCCCAAAGAAAATAGTATCAGAGGAGCTATTCCATGACGATCATGAATTAGAGGAAACCTCTAAACTTAGATCAAAACTTATTTTTTCACAGAGCATTTTCACCCGTAAACATTGCAAAAAATGTTACTCAGAGATTGGATGTTTGAAACACAATTCAATCATAAACAATTATGTGAAAAACTCTGTAAGTGAGAAGCTGTATGAAAGTCATGAATGTGATACAACTCTATGGCATCTTCAGAGAAATCAAACAGTACAAAAAGAGTACACATATTCTAAACATGGAATGCACTTCACACATAATATGTTTCACATACCTAACAATTTGTATATGGCACAGAATTCCTGTGAATGTAATAAAAATGAAACCCTGTGTCATCAATCATCCCTTAAGAAACAAGGCCAGACTCATACTGAAAAGAAACATGAATGTAATCAATGTGGAAAAGCCTTCAAAAGGATTTCTAATCTTACTTTACACAAGAAAAGTCACATGGGTGAGAAACAATATGAATGTAAAGAATGTGGTAAAGTGTTCAATGATTCCTCAACCTTAAGGAGACATATAAGAACTCACACTGGCGAGAAACCCTATGAATGTAATCAGTGTGGAAAAGCTTTCAGTCAAAAAACATCCCTTAAGGCTCACATGAGAACTCACACTGGAGAGAAACCTTATGAATGTAATCAGTGTGGAAAATCCTTTGGCACAAGCTCTTACCTTATAGTGCACAAGAGAATACACACTGGAGAAAAACTCTATGAATGCAGTGAGTGTGAAAAAGCCTTCAACACGAGCTCTCACCTTAAAGTTCATAAGAAAATTCACACCGGAGAGAATCTTTATGAATGCAGTGACTGTGGGAAAGTTTTCAGTGGGCTCTCCTCCCTTAGAATGCATGTAAGAACTCACACTGGAGAGAAACCCTATGAATGTAAGGAATGTAGGAAAGCCTTCAGTGTTTCCTCCTCCCTTAGGAGGCATGTGAGAATTCACACTGGAGAGAAACCCTATGAATGCATTCACTGTGGAAAAGCCTTCAGTCAGAGCTCTTCACTTATTATACACAAGAGAATTCATACTGAGAGAGAAACTCTGTAAGTGTTAACGAATGTAGAATTGCTATTTTCATTGTCTTAAGGTGGATTGCAAGCTCCTTGTCTCAGTCTTTGTTCTCTAAAATAACCATTTAAGGTTATAAATGGCTCTTTCATAATATAACATTTTGTTCTGTAAATACTAATTACAACTTTTTTTGATCCATGGCTGTTTGGAATTAGGTATTTTTAATATGTGAGGTATGTATATTTTCACTTATCTTTTTATTGTTGGTTTCTGGGTTAATTCCATTGTGTTCAAAGAATCTGGACTATATTTTACTGCTTTGTTGGTGTTTTTGTGAAAGTTGTTTTCTGGCCCAGTGAGGCTGCTATTGCTAGCAGCCAACCAAACATTGAGCTCATCTTTCCTTACTAATGAATTCAATCTTGGCCAAGAACAATAAGGTATGTGGTTTTAGAACTCTTTGACTTCTTGTAGCTAAGGGTAGCCATATCATTCATTCCGGCTGATTCAAAAATAGACATATCACTGGGAACAAAACTATCTATCTTGTCCTCTACTTTTTGTACTTCATCTTTGTCCCTATGAATTGGCCATTCCTGAAGCTGCTGAAAGAGCTATCTTGGGACCATGAAAATGACAACCGTGGCCGAGGGATGAAGTAGAAGAAAGAGATCCCTGTTCCTCAAAGAAATCTTTAAATAGTTGTACCAGCCCTGCACTGCTTGTATTTGGACATGTTTCTCTGTGAGAAAAATAAAGTTTTTTGTTTGTTTGTTTGAGATGGAGTCTTGCTCTGTTGCCCAGGCTGGAGTGCAGTGGCACAATCTCAGCTCACTGCAACCCCCACCTCACAGATTCAAGTGATTCTCCTCCCTCAGCCTCCTGAGTAGCTGGGATTACAGGTGCCCACCACCACGCCTGGCTAATTTTAGCATTTTTAATAGAGACGGGGTTTAACCATGTTGGCCAGGATGGTCTCAAACTCCTGACCTCAGGTGATCCACCCACCTCAGCCTCCCAATGTGTTGGCGTTACAGGCGTGAGCCACCTTGCCCAGCTGAGAAAAATATGTTCATTAATTTTTTTTTTTTTTCAGTTTTTCAGACAGAGTCTCTGTCTCTCAGGCTAGAGTGCAGTGGTGTAGTCATGGCTCATTGCAGCCTCGACCTCCTGGGCTCAGGTGATCCACCACAGTCTCCTCAGTAGTTGGGATCACAAATGCATGCCACCATGCCTGGATAATTTTAAAAATATATATTTTGTAGAGACAGGCTCTTCCTACATTGCTCAGGCTGTTCTCAAACTCCTGGGCTGAAGCAGTCCTCCTGCCTTTGCCTCCCAAAGTGCTAGGATTACAGGCATGAGTCACCATGCCTGGCTTTTACTGATTTTTTTTAAAGCACTACATAAATACAGTCAATGCAGTCACGATATTGTAGAAAAACAGAGGTATATAGAGTTAAATGTTTTATGTTGGATATACACATTTGAAGAGGAACATAGAAAAAAAATATGGAAAAGGAATGTTGACAGAACTTTTATGCTTAAGCAGCAGATGAAGATAGAGCCAAGATCACTGAAAGCAAGTGTTCAGAGCAGCAAAAAGAGTATCCCAACATTTCAGCGTTGGAACTACAGAAAGTTTTCAGATCGAGGGGAAGTTACCAATTTTAAATGCTAAATAAAGCATGAGATTTTGTTGCTTGGTCTTGCAGATACCAGATTAGTTCTAACAAAATACAGAAGGAGCGGCATACGGTGGAAGAAAGAAGGCAGTGACTGCTGTTGTAGCTATTCATGTTAGCCTAAGGATGGTGAGACTTCCAGATGAAGAGGTTGGTATGCAATTCTAGAACTGAGGAGGTGTCTAGATAGAGATACAAATTTTAGTGACATCAGTAAAGACACTGTAACAGGCTTTGTGAAGGTGAATAAGAATGAAAAGAGAATGTCTGCCACCTACTCTGAAGACGTACATTTAAAGAAACCATAGTAGAGAGATAAGAAGAAAACAAGAAGAGTGGAGTTTCACTGAACCAAGACAAACGAGTTTCAAAAAGGAAAGTGAAGTTGGCCAGTTGTGGTGGTTCACGCATGTAATCTTGGCACTTTGAGAGGCTGAGGCTGGCAGATCACAAGATCAGGAGATCAAGACCATCCTGGCCAACATGGTGAAACCCTGTTTCTACTAAAATACAAAAATTGGCCGGGTGGGGTGGCACACACCTGTAGTCCCAGCTACTCAGGAGGCTGAGAGGCAGGAGAATCACTTGAACCTGGGAGGCTGAGGTTGCAGTGAGATGAGATCTCACCACTGTACTCCAGCATGGTGACAGAGCAGGACTTCGTCTCAAAAAAAAAAAAAGGTGAAGGTAACTGTTTTTAGTGTTAGGGATCTAATTAGAGGAAGTCTAAAAAGGTAAACACATACAACCATGTGAAGATCATTTGTGATTGCAGTTCAAAATAACAGTGATACATTGAAGATGGTTGCTAGATTGGGCTGACTTAAGGAATCAATGAAGGGCAAAGTAGTAAAGACTGGATGTAGACAAGTTTGAATAATAGGGTAGTAGCTGGAGAGATTTGGAGTAAAGATAATATGTTTAAAATATGAAAAACTAGAACATGTTTGAATTCTAATGTGATGAATGTAGTATGGTGAGGTTTAATATGCAGCTTAGTAAAGTTTAATATAAGCTTCTGAGAATGGGGTGTAGCTGTTTAGAGCACAAACAAAAGGACTGGTGTTTGCCATGAGGCAGAGGGATACTTCTACCATTCTGTCAGGACTGGAAAAATGGGTGGGTTGGTTTAAATTACCTGTTTGTTTCCTTACACCTAAGTTCACTGAGCAGTGGTCAGAATATGTGAACTATATAATGCTATTTTGTGTTTCCTAAGAACTACTGTGTGGCAGCCACTGCTAATTACTAACCAAATATATATTTTTTTATTCTTTATGAATAGATCTTCAGTTTTGCTAACAGTAGTATTGTGTTTAGCTACAAAACTACTTATCCCAACCCCTTTGTAGCCAAGAGATGCCATTTCTACTGTTCCTGGCCAATAAAATACAGATAGATGATTATAGGTTTCATGGTAAGATTATCTGCTAAGAGGAAGGTGGATGAAATACTGCAAGGAGGTTTTAGTGAAGAAGATCTCTATATATTTGAAAGTCCTTCCAAGTTATCAGTAGAGCCATCAGTGGAGAAGACAGCAAAGCAAGTAGCAAAGTCTATGTGAATGAGGAGAGGTCATTTAAATAAAAGATAGGACCAGGAGTGGTGGCTCACACCTGTAATCCTACCACTTTGGGAGGCCAAGGCGGGAGACTGAGACCATCCTGGCTAACACGGTGAAACCCCATCTCTACTAAAAATACAAAAAATTAGCCAGGCATGGTGGCAGGCACCTGTAATCCCAGCTACTCGGGAGGCTGAGGCAGGAGAATGGCATGAACCCAGGAGGTGAAGCTTGCAGTGAGCCAAGATTGCGCCACTGCACTCCAGCCTGGGCGACAACGAGACTCTATCTCAAATAAATAAATAAATAAATAAATAAATAAATAAATAAGATAGCCAGGAAGAGAGGGAGAATGTGGTATAATTAGATGGTATGAGCCTGAAAGGAAGGAGTGGTTTTTACCAGGCTGCAATGGTTAGAAGCAGTGTTAGGGAGCAAGGAAGATACTGGTCCCACTTCCGGCCTGTGGATATGTGGAATACATGGGAATAAGCCCGCTTGTGATGTGATTGTTGTCAGGTAGGGGTTTTTTGCTCCCCAGAGAACAGCCAAGTTTAACGAAAGGAAATGTTCAGGGAAATAGTTGAGGATATTAAGGGAGTTTATTAGGCAAACCTCAGAGGGTACCATGAAAGAGTCTCCAGAAGGGCAGGGGTTTAGGGTTTGTGGCTTTGGCCTGAGAAATACAGAAGATTGTTATGACAGTATTGATAGAGGAAAAAAGATCAGACCAGGGTCATAACCAGTGAAAACAAAATTCAGAGGGAGTATAGGTTAAATCCCAGCAGTCTATAAGAAGATGATGGGTACTTAGCTTGCAGTGAGCCAAGATTGCACCACTGCACTCCAGCCTGGGCGATAGAGCAAGACTCTGTCTCAAGAAAATGGTCCCAACTGCATGTGGTTCTTGAGTGAGATCATCTTGAGGAGTACTCAGCAAGGGATTGTACTTTGGTTGGTTGGGACTGGAATTTCACTCTAATTTTGGCCCAGTGATCTTGGAACAGATGGAGCATCTAAATCTGAACATGTGAAATTCAGAATGCTCCAAAACGTGAAACTATTTGTGCGCTGATGTGGCTTTCAAAAGAAATGCTCGTTGGAGCATTTAAAATTTTGGATTTTTCTCGCCGGGCGCGGTGGCTCAAGCCTGTAATCCCAGCACTTTGGGAGGCCAAGATGGGCGGATCACGAGGTCAGGAGATTGAGACCATCCTGGCTAACACGGTGAAACCCCGTCTCTACTAAAAAATACAAAAAACTAGCTGGGCGAGGTGGCGGGCGCCTGTAGTCCCAGCTACTCGGGAGGCTGAGGCAGGAGAATGGCGTAAACCCGGGAGCCGTAGCTTGCAGTGAGCTGAGATCCAGCCACTGCACTCCAGCCTGGGCAACAGAGCGAGACTCCGTCTCAAAAAAAAAAAAAAAAAAATTTTGTATTTTCAGATTTGTGATGCTCAACTGGTAGGTATAATGCAAATATTTCAAAATTCAAAACACTTCTGGTCCCAGCATTTTAGATAAGGAATACTCATCCTGTACACCAGCAGGTAGACTCAGGCATGGTCTCGCCTGGCATCTCACCTGGGTTTTATTGCAATAGCCTCCTAACTGGTTTCTCTGACTTGAATCGTACTTTGCTTTAGTATGTTTTTTATGCAGGTGCCATGGTATCCTATTAAAAAAAAAAACTTTGTGGTTTTAATTATAAAACTAATACATGCGTAGAAGAAAACAATGTAAATAATTTCTGCCCTACACAGAAGGGAAACCCCAGATTCTACTGCCTTGAAAAAGTAATATTGTAGGCGAATGTGCGTTCCGTCAGACTATGTACATACAAACATTTGTTTTCATTTTATAAAAATTGAGTTATACCTTTTATCCCACATCTTTTTTTTTTTTTTCTTTTTTGATAAGGAGTTTCACTCTTGTTTCCCTGCTGGAGTGCAATGGCACGGTCTCGGCTCAAGGCAACCTCTGCCTCCCGGGTTCAAGCGATTCTTCTGCCTCAGCCTCCCAAGTAGCTAGGATTAGAGGTATGTGCCATCACTCCTGGCTAATTTTGTATTTGTAGTAGAGACGGGGTTTCTTGATGTTGGTCAGGCTGGTCTCAAACTCCCAACCTCAGGTGATCCACCTACCTCACCCTCGCAAGTTGCTGGGATTACAAGCATGAGGCCATCATCCCCAGCCTATCTGACATCTTTTTAAACATCTTTCTGTGTCAGTGCATGTAGTTCTATTTCATTTGTAATAGCTGCTTAGTATTTGATTATATGCTTGTACCATAATATAATCCATTTGCCTCCAGAGCTTTTATAACAATACTGCAATCAATAATATTGTTTATATCAACTGTTCTCTACACTTCCCAGGGTGATCCATCTAATGTACTAACCTGATCATACAACATTTCACTTTTAATCATCTTCTGGTATTTTTCTCCAATTAAGATAAAATCTTCTTACAAGACCTTGCTCAAACTCTTACTTGCCTTTTCAGGCCTCATCTCTTATTATTCCCTTTATCTTCACTGTCTCCCTAACTTAACGTGTCCTGTTTATCCTTTAGGTATTGTATCCTTCATCTGCTTTAACAATACTTGTCACACTTTCACACTGTATTGCCTGTTTGTGTATTGTGCCCTCTACACTGTAAGTTTTGGTAAGGTGGGAACTTTGTCCCAATTTTTCATTGTTTTACTCTTATTACATGGCCCAGTGTAGGTGTTCAGTTAAACATTTACAGTTCTTCAACAAATTTTGTGCCTTTTCTTTTACTTAGCATTCTAGTGGAAGTTTAACTTAAAAGCTATTTAAGTGATTGTGAGGTAAAAGTTGCAAGGAGCTGGGTGCAGTGGGTTGTGCCTGTAGTCCTGTCTACTCTGGAGGCTGAGGTGGGAGGATTGTTTGAGCCCAGGAGTTTGAGACTAGCCTGAGTAACATGAGACTCCATTACAGTAAAAATGCATGGAATTAGTTTTTCTTCTAGGTATAGGAAAATGTTCCACCATAACAGGTGTGCAGAAACTAAGACTTAGGACAACAGCAGTTTAATGTTATTTATATTATGTCCCTCTCCTAGTCCCTCTCCTCTCTTCCCTCATCCCACTCACCACCACCCCATTCACTACACAAGCTTAGTTTATTTTTTGTAGAGCTAGTGTTCATATTTTGTTCCATTATATATTATAATATGAAAAGGGATGAGTTGACCAAGTATTGGTGTGTGGTATACTTGCTTTAGACTACCAATGGAAGCATAAATTAGTACAAACTTACTGGGTGGATATGGTGGCTCACATCTGTAATCCAAGAACTTTGGGAGGCTGAGATGAGTAGATTGCTTGAGCCCAGGAGTTTGAAACCAGCCTAGGCAACATGGCAAAACCCCATCTCTACCAAAAAAAAAAAATTGCCCATGGTAGCATGAATCTGTCCCAGCCACTAGGGATGCTGGGGTAGGAGGATCACTTGAGCTGCAGTGGGGTTGAGGCTGCAGTGAGCCGTGATTGCACCACTGCACTCCAGCCTGGGTGACAGAGTAAGACCCTGTCTAAAAACAAAAACCAAAAAAAAACTTGGGAAGGTTAAGCAATAAATGTCCAAAGCTGGAATATTTATAACCTTTAAATATTTAAAACCTAACAATTTTAAACTGAGATATTATGAAAGGATTTTTCGTATAAGCATATATAAGTAACAGTACTCACCTCAGTTTCATGCCCTAGTGAAAAACTGGAAAATTCCTAAATTCCCAGTAACAGTCAATAAAATGGAATATAATTCAGTCATTAAAATGTAATTCTGTGTGGATTGACATGTGGAGATATATTTGATACATTATGAATTTTAAGTAGTCACAAAATATTATGGTATGACTTTTAATGCATGTTATAAATATGTGCGTGTGCTGAAAATATAGAAAGACATACATGCAAAGTTTTATCAATGGTTATTTATATCATAATTTTTTTTTTTTTTTTTTTTTTTTTTGAGATCGGGAGTCTCGCTCGTCGGCCTGGAGCTGGAGTGCAGTGGCCTGATCTCCAGCTGCAGCCCTGCAAGCGTCCCGCCTCCCGGGTTTACGCCCATTCTCCCTGCCTAGCCTCCCGGGTAGGCTGGACTAGCAGGCGCCCGCCCACTCGCCGCAGCTAGTTTTTTGTATTTTTTAGTAGAAGACGGGGTTTCACGCGGGTTAGGGCCAGGATGGTCCTGCGATCTCCCTGACCTCGTGATCCGGCCGTCCTCGGCCCCTCCAAAGTCGGCTGGGAATTACAGGCTTTGAGCACCGTGGCCGGCCTTATTGTATGTTTTTGTAGAGATGGGGAAATCTCACTACATTAGCCTAGGGCTGGTATCAAAACTGCCTGGCTCCAAAGCCATCTTTCTGGCCTTTTTTTTTTTTCTTAAAAGAATTGTTGGCGGGCCACAGGTGGCCTCAAGCCTGTAATCCCAGCCACTTTGGAGGCTGAGACGGGTGGATCACAAGGTCAGGAGATCGAGACCATGCCCTTGTGCTAACCACACGTGAAACCCCGTCTCTACTAAAAAATACAAAAAACTAGCTGGGAGGTGGGCAGGCGCCCCTGTAGTCCGGCAGCTACCCAAGGAGGGCTGAGGGCAGAAGAATGGCCGTGAGCCCCCGGGAGGCGGAGCTTGCAAGTGAGCTGAGATCGCGGCCATTGCACTCAGCCTGGGCCGACAGAGCGAGACTCTGTCTCAAAAAAAAAAAAAAAAAAAAAAAAAAAAAAAGAGAATTGTTAACATACCAGATAATTTTTTTACAGTTTTGCCACTTTTCTGTGTCCTGCCTTTTAAAGGCAGACTTTTTAAACATATTGCTAAGGACTTGGACTCTTTCTTCCAAATCACTGGTACCCAATATGCAGGTTTTGGTACCTCTCTTTGCTCTGAAGTTTCTTGGATGTCTTCAGAGGGATTTAACAACTTTCCTGTCCTTTTCTCTTTTCTTTTCTTTTTTTGGTTTTGTTTTGTTGAGATGGAATATTGCTTTGTCGCCCAGGCTGGAGTACAGTGGCGCAATCTCGGCTCACTACAACCTCCACCTCCTGGGTTCAAGCAATTCTCCATGCCTCAGCCTCCACAAGTAGCTTGGATTACAGGCAGGCACCACCACACCCAACTAATTTTTTGTATTTTTAGTAGCAATAGGGTTTCACCATGTTGGCCAGGCTGATCTCAAACTCCTGACCTCAAGTGATCTGCCTGCCTCAGCCTTCCAAAGTACTGGGATTACAGGCATGAGTCACTTAGCCCCCCGTCTTTAGAAACATTGAGGTATCGTAGAAAATTCTTTTGGGCACATCACAGCAACAACAGTTAACCCAGCTTTACCTATTTGTGAGTATCTTAAGTCTCCCAAAGCATTTGATTGTTGCTTTCCAAAAAAATACAGAATTGTGGTCATTCTCCCACGACTGTTCTTTACTAATATTGATTGCATCTGCTGCTCTATCCCCTTTCTGCATTCATAGTAACTTCTTTTTCCAGTGCTGAAGATTAATTTTAATAATCTTCTGGGAGATTTCTTTTAAAAAACTTTTTTTCTGAAGCATAATACATAAAGGCATGCAGCTTTATGAGTTTCCCCAAATAGAACACACTTAACCAGCCCCCAGATTGTGAGAGCCAAATTAATACTTTTACTTTCACAATGTTCCCAGACTCATCTTTTAACCATCTTCCTCCTTTCTTGTGCTATTGTCGTGCTATTTTATAATGCACCAGATACTGTTACGCAGTCAATATTTCTATCACAGTTGACAAACTTTGAAGGTCCGGAGAGTAAATATTCTAGGTTTTGCAGGCCATATATGGTCGCTGTTGCATATTCTTATTTTTCTAAGCAGCTTTTTAAAGATGTTAAAATCATTCTTAGCTTAAAGGCCTTGATTTGGTCCATAGACCATAATTTCCCAACACCTGAGTTGTATTTATAAACATATTTACCCCTCCAGTGTTACTTCTTTATTTCTGCATTTCCAAGTTTCTAAGATCATTTCATACTGCCTGAAAAACTAGTATTTCTTTAAGCATAAGCATGCTACCATGTTTCCTCCATTGTTTTATTCCAAAACATTTTATTTCTGAAGGATATTTTAGCTCAGTATGAAAATAGAAGTTAGCAGTTTTTCACAGTGTGTATATGAGCCCCCTGCCCCCCACTGCAATAGTCTTTCTTAAAGGGACCTGCCTCTCCCTCAGTTGAGAATATTTAAGACTGTGAACTGGCTTCAACCATATGTCAGATAGTACATTTGTGGCCTATCCATTTATTTCTAGGAACCCCATGATCATTTAGCCATTGCCACCTATATGGTTAAAATTCTCATAACCAGTGCATCCCTTGGACTCTGGTGCGAATTTTACCCAACCCCTCCCATGCCAAGATCCCATGATCTCTACTGAAATTGGGATCTTACTTTCATTATAGAAGTTCTGCATCATCTACAGTCCAGAGAGGGTAGGTACCACACAGTCATCCAAGGATGGTGGTACAATGTATTTCTTAATACCCTGACGGGAGCGTCTTTTGGCCTTTCTCTGGCTAAGGGAAAAAAATGGACATAATAATTCATTCTAATATTTACATCTCCTTCTAAATCAGGGGTGTCCAATCTTTTGGCTTCCCTGGGCTACACCAGAAGAATTTTCTTGAGCCACAATAACTGATAGCTATCATTAGTGTTCATGTATTTTATATGTGGCCCAAGTCAGTTCTTCCAATGTGGCCCAGGGATGCCAAAAGATTGGACACTGGATTCCATCCAGTATGACTTTTCAGATACCTAAGATTTTGCTACACTCATTATGGTAGTTTTCCCACAGTGTAATTCTCTGAAATAGGTTCAAAATGCTGCAGAAAGTCACTCTACATTCATTTATACGGTTGCTTTTTCTCCTACAAGAGTATTAAAATGTAAGCATTGCATTGTAAATGAAGGCATTCCAAAATCATTGTTTGTATCACTTTGCTTAATTGGAGATTGCTCCAAAATAAACGTTCTCAATGTTGGCTGCACTAAACAAAAACTAGAGGGCAAAGATTTGATGTAGTCAGGGGTTGGCCAGGTTTTTCTGTAAAGGGCTAGATAGTAAATGTTTAGCCTTTATGGCAGTATATTAAACCATTCAGTTGTAGAGGTAAGGAGCCATACATAGACTATGTAAATGAAACACCTGGCCCATGGGCTGTAGCTTGATGACCTCTGATATAGTTCATGAGGTGCATTGTCAGAAAGTAAACAGTAGGAAGGAGAGTAGATGTGGAGCAGATAATGGGAGAAACCCAGTACACCCTTAAATAAATAAATAATGAGTTTTTCATATCCTAATATTGCTGACAGCATAACTTGATTTTTACCCTGATACAAACCATTGCTGCCTGAGAAAACCAAATCAGATATTACATACCCATACATAATAAGGCATGCTGCTTGTATTTGAATCAGACTGTACACTATTGTAAGATAAATCAGCCTCTCCTAAACAACTCTTATGGAAAGTTGAGAAGCTTCTAAATGTATGTACCAATATGGCATGCCAATGGCAGGTTTGAAGAAATATACTTCCAATAATGTATTTAGAATTCTAGTTCATGTAAATAAGGTGTTTTTGGGCTAAAACTTTTACAAATTTCAGATCTTACAAAACTACTTGTATTTAATAACACCTTCTACAAATGTGCCCTAAATGCAGCCATTAATGCTAAATTCATTCCTATTCATATTCTCTACTTCTTTCTACAAAATAAAATTGCTTACCTTCCTCATTAAAGCAAACTCACCCTAACAGTGTGAGCTTTGACAGCTGGGCAGCTGATAATGCCAGAACAGTTTTAAATACATGCTTACAAAAGAATGGTTTTACTGTACACAGAACAAAACAGGAAGAGTACCTTGGTAATTTTCTGTGATGTATCTTATTTATACTTATTTCACACTGAATAACAACTGTCTACAGTCAGATTCAAGGATAACTGTCAGTTAGCATTACCTTAAATCTAAACTCTGAAAATTAAAACCATAAAATACCTAAAAACACTTCTAGTTATGTTTGTATGTTTCAACAAAAAAAAACTACTTTTTTTTTTATGTCAATATTGTAGTTACACTTTTGGAATCACATGCTGTGGGAAAAAATCAGCAAGTAGAAGGTTTATAAGAAACCAAAAGATTTATTTATAACATTTTCTGAATTCACTTAAAAAACAAAAGCAATCCCCTTCCCTCAAAATAGAACCCTTTCTCACAGATTCCATCCAGTATGATTTTTCAGATATCTAAGATTTTGCTACACTCATTACAATGGTAGTTTTCCCACAGTGTAGTTCTCTGATACAGCTTTGAAATATTGCAGAAAGTTACTCTACATTCATTTATACAGTTGCTTTTTCTCTTACAAGGGTATTAAAATTTAAGTATTGCATTGTAAATGAAGGCATTCCCGAATCACTGTGTTTGTATCACTTTACTTAAACATGAATATCCTGATCTCCAAAGTACATCTTTGTAAAGCTCATCCCTTGCCCATGCATTCCGTCCTGGTTGACAGTTGCAGAATGAGGGCTAATAATCTCTGGCTTTCTCCAGTCTGTTGGATATGTAGTCTTTCTTGGTAGGAATTTAAAAACGTAGAGTAAGGGAATCCTACCAAATGAAGTCTTCTCAATATTTCCAGATGGAAGAAGAATCTTCTCAACAATATCGATTTCACCTTGTTATTGCAAAAAAAAAAAAAAAAAAGTGGTTATTAATGGCTTTTCCACATATTTCTGGGTTTTTTTCTCCAGGATGTTGAATAAATTGTGGGCTATATTACTTCACATTCATCACTTTCACATAAGGCTTCTTTCCAAGAGTTCTCTGAAGTAAAAGTAAGGCATTATACTTCTTTTAAAAAAATTTCATACATTCGTGGTTTTTCTTTGCAGTGTAAATTCACTGGTGTTCAGTAAGGAATGAGTGGTAATTAAATGAATTTTCATATTCATAGGGGTTGTCAAGAGTGTGTGTTCTCTGATGTTTAGCGAGATTTGAGCTCCAGCTGAAGGATTTGTTGCATACCTTACATACATAGGGTTTCTCTCCAGTATGAGTTCTCTGATGTAGAATGAGGGAAAAGCTCCGGCTGAAGGCTTTATCACATTCAGCACATGCATAGGGTTTCTCTCCAGTATGAATCTTCGTATGTTGAATAAGGGATGCATGCCAAGTGAAAACTTTACCACATTCGTCACATTCATAGAGCTTTTCTCCAGCATGAATTCTCTGATGTTTAGTAAGGAATGAGTGACAACGGAAAGCTTTCCTACATTCATTACATTCATATGGAGTTTTGGTTGTATGGATGCTTTGATGTCGAGTAAGGTGTGAGAAACGGCGAAATGCCTTCCCACATTCAATGCATTCATAAGGTTTCTCTCCAGTATGTGTAATCTGGTGGCGAATGAGTTCTGAGCCACTGCTAAATGCTTTCCCACATTTCCTGCATATATATTGTTTCTTTCCTATGTGAATTCTCTGATGTCGAGTGAGGTTGGAGGCACGGCTAAAGGCCTTTCCACACTCAGTACATTCATAAGGTTTCTCCCCAGTGTGCGTTCTCTGGTGTTCAATAAGAAATGAAAGGTAACTGAATGTTTTATTACAATCCTTACACTCATGGGGTTTCTTTCCAGTATGTATCATTTGATGTTTCACAAGGTTTGAAATCTGGCTAAAGGTTTTGCCACATTCCTTACATGCATATGGTTTCTCTCCAGTATGAGTCCTCTGGTGTAACACCAGGGAAAAGCGTCGACCAAAAGTTTTTCCACATTCATGGCATCCATAGGGCCTCTCCACAGTACTGACATTCATATGTTGAGCCAGGGCTTCTTGATGAGAGACTGTTACTTTCCTAATACATCCCTTATTTTCTTGCAGCATCTCTGTATGATCCTTGCATTTCCAGCCTCCTTTAAAACTGGAATACATAGGGCCTTGACTTAGAATTCTTTCCATGATCAAATACTGGGATGAGTCATCATAAATGACATTTTTTGGTGAAAAGTCTTTGATCTCACCACTTGACTCTGAAGCTGAAAGATACCAAAAAAAAAAGTGAATGTTCATTTTTCCTATATTGAATAAAATAAGGCCATTTCTCCCTTCTTTAGCAACAGAATGAAGTTTTTAAAAATCATATCAGTAGCAGCTTTCACAGCTGTGACTGAAATCTTGAGTACTATGCCCAGAACTTAAGAAAAGATCAAATAGAGATAGAGATATAGGTAAATAAGAAGAAAGAGTAAATATAAGTAATTGAAAGTGGGGGCCGGGCGCAGTGGCTCAAGCCTGTAATCCCAGCACTTTGGGAGGCCGAGACGGGCAGATCACGAGGTCAGGAGTTCGAGACCATCCTGGCTAACATGGTGAAACCCCGTCTCTACTAAAAAATACAAAAAACTAGCCAGGCGAGGTGGCTGGCGCCTGTAGTCCCAGCTACTCGGGAGGCTGAGGCAGGAGAATGGCGTAAACCCGGGAGGCGGAGCTTGCAGTGAGCTGAGATCCGGCCACTGCACTCCAGGCCGGGCGACAGAGTGAGACTCCGTCTCAAAAAAAAAAAAAAAAAAGAAAGCGGGGAAAATAGAGCAATCAGAAAGATAAGTATTTGTGAAGAACAGGTTGCTAGTCTTCTTCACCACCATTTAAACAGTACTTACTGCCAGAATTATCTAAAAATGGCAGTTTCATAATGCTGCTACTAAACAATGCAAGTGTTCATCAGATTGCACAAAGACATTAGATTCTGTTCATTTAGTGCCTTTGAGGGAACATCTTACAATAACTTACTCTAAATGAAAAAAAAGCAGTTTCTCTGAAAACTAGCCTATGATCCTCCAACTCTACCCTCTGAACTATTATGAAGCTCATATTTGATATAATTATGTCTTTTCTGGGACTTATTTGAGGGTGGAAGGTGGGAGGAGGGTAAGGATTAAAAAACCTGACTATCGGGCATTATGCTGATTACTTGGGTGACAAAATTATCTGTACGCCAAACCCCCATGACACACAATTTACTCATGTAACATGAGTAACCTTTAACCTAAAATGAAAGTTGGAAAGAAAAATACGGTGTCTTAATATCAAATGTGCTTGGCAAACATAAGCCGTAATTTTCTCCATGCTAAATTTTAACAATGGACTTTATCATTTTTTAATGGGAACAGAATTTTGAAATGATATGAAATGTCTCCTTAAAAATACATTCATACTCTTGGCCAGGTGCAGTGGTTCACACCTGTAATCTCAGCACTTTGGGAGGCCAAGGCAGGCGGATCACGAGGTCAGGAGATTGAGACCAGCCTGGCTAACACGAGGAAACCCTGTCTCTACTAAGAATACAAAACATTGCTGGGCACGGTGACTCATGCCTGTAATCCCAGTACTTTGGGAGGCTGAGACAGGTGGATCACGAGGTTAGGAGATCAAGACCATCCTGGCTAACACAGTGAAACCCTGTCTCTATGAAAAATACAAAAAAATTAGCTGGGGGTAGTGGCAGGCACCTGTAGTCCCAACTACTCGGGAGGCTGAGGCAGGAGAATGGCATGAACCCAGAAGGCGGAGCTTGCAGTGAGCCAAGATCGCGCCACTGCACTCCAGCCTGGGCGACTGAGTGAGACTCTGTCTCAAAAAAAAAAAAAACAAAAAAAATTAGCCAGGCATGGTGGCATGGACCTGTAGTCCCAGGTACTCAGGAGGCTGAGGCAGGAGAATCGCTTGAGCCTGGGAGGTAGAGGTTGCGGTGAGCCAAGACTGTGCCACTGCACTCCAGCCTGAGTGACAGAGCGAGACTCCGTCTCAAAAAAAAAATTCGTATCTTTAGGAAACCTACACTTAAGTGTATAGAGGTAAAAGGCCATAATATATAGAACTTATTCTCAAATGTTTCAGAAAAAAAATCATACGTCAAATGATAAGGCAAATGGGTATAAGCAAAGATGAATGTGGGCATTCTTTGTACTAACAACTTTTACATAAGTTTAAAATTCCCAGTAACATCTAAAAATGTATTTTCATTTCAGTCAAATGTACATTGACACTTTGGGAAAAATGTTATGTTATCACTCTCACTGTAAGCTTTTAAGGAAAAATAGAATGTACATTTCTTTGATGAAGTATTTAATTCATATCTCAACAATGGATCAAGATCTGTACCTATACAGTAGGTACACAAGATACATGAAAGATTAAGATAGGGGAGGCAGTGAGACAGCTATTAAAATAATTATGTCAATACAGATTAAACTTTAAATTCCTTTCTTGCCTCTTCTTTAAACCAATTCTGTATCTGCTGAGTACCTAAAGAAGAGCCCTGTAGATGTAAACTGAGGAACTGAGGATAGAAACAGGGAAAGAGAACACAGAAGAAAATATTGATAGAAGACACAAGAACAAGTTCATTATACTCAGGGTAAAAATTGTATCAAAGACCAGAGATCAGATATAAAAATCCACTGCAGGCCGGGCGCGGTGGCTCAAGCCTGTAATCCCAGCACTTTGGGAGGCCGAGACGGGTGGATCACGAGGTCAGGAGCTCGAGACCATCCTGGCTAACATGGTGAAACCCCGTCTCTACTAAAAAATACAAAAAAAACTAGCCAGGCGAGGTGGCGGGCGCCTGTAGTCCCAGCTACTCGGGAGGCTGAGGCAGGAGAATGGCGTGAACCCGGGAGGCGGAGGTTGCAGTGAGCTGAGATCCGGCCACTGCACTCCAGCCTGGGCAGCAGAGCGAGACTCTGTCTCAAAAAAAAAAAAAAAAAAAAAAACCCCTCCAGAAGATAAAGGTTTCATTAACAAAGGCTTCAAGGAAATTTGTTGGGAACTGAAATATACCAAGTGAACCTGGACATTTAATTGTGTCCTGGAGTTTGAGACCAGCCTAACACAATGACAAAGTGAGACCCCTGTCTTTACCAAAAAAAAAAAAAAAAAAAACTTTTAGGCATGGTAGTGTGCATCTGTACTTCTAGCTACTTGGCAGAGTAATGTGGAAGGACTGCTTGAATCCAGGAATTCAGGCAACAGAATGTCACCCTGTTTTTAAAAAAAGGTGGGGGGGGGGGTTGTTGGACAGGTATGATGTTATCATTACATATGAAGAATAAATAAGCTCAAGTGTTCTCTTGCATGGTAGGGTGATTACATAATTATCTTTCAAAATAGAGAAGTTTTTAATGCTCTTGTTACATAGAAATGATACATGTTTGAGATAATGGATTTGCTAATTATATGATCATTATACAATGTATACATGTATTGAAACATCACATTGTACTTCATAAACATGTACAGTGATTGTGTCAATTAAAAAGAAAAAAGAAAAAATGGGGTTAATTCCACAGATTTAGTGTATTATTTGCCATATGATTTCTCACAACAATGAGAGTAAAAAAACACAATCAAGAAAACAATGTTGAAGATATAAAAGTAGAATGCTAATTACATATCCCTTCACCCGCTTCCCTTCCTCAATCACCTAACCTCTTCCCATCTCCTACTATACCTCCATACTCTTTTTAATAGATGCCAAATGGATTTGAGGAAACTCAGTGCTTATTAAAAGCCTATAGATACAAGGTTTGTTTTTATCATTTTCTTTAAGAAACGGAGTCTCAGCCGGGCGCAGTGGCTCACGCCTGTAATCCCAGCACTTTGGGAGTCCGAGGTGGGCAGATCACTGGCTAACAAGGTGAAAAATGTTTAGTAGAGACGGTGAAACCCCGTCTCTACTAAAAAATACAGAAAGTTAGCTGGGCGTGGTGGTGGGCGGAGCTTGCAGTGAGCCAAGATCACGCCACTGCCCTCCAGCCTGGGGGACAGAGCGAGACTCCGTCTCAGAAAAAAAAAAAAAGAAACAGAGTCTCGCTCTGTCACCCATACTGGAGTCCAGTGACACAATCTTGGCTCACTGCAGCCACTGCCTCCCAGGTTCAAGCAATTCTCCTGACTCAGCCTCCCGAGTAGCTGGGACTACAGGCACACACTGCTACGCCTGGCTAATGGTTTGATTGATTCATTGATTTTTGTATCTTAGCAGAGTCGGGGTTTCACTGTGTTGCCCAGGCTGGTCTCAAACTCCTAAGCTCAGGCAATCTGCCCGCCTTAGCCTCCCAAAGGGCTAGGATTACAGGCATGAGCCACCACGGTTTCATTCTTGATGTAATAAAGGATTCCTTTGATAAACCAGCAAGTAATATACTCAAAGGAAATTTTTTAGACGTATTCACCCTTTTCTTGGGAAAACGGCCCAATATCTTCTGTCGCCAATGTTATTTAAGATCAATACAGGAAGAAGGAAATTACGAAAATGATGACAGGGAGACTTGCAGTTTCCAGTCTGACTTACAAGGATCTTAGAAGTCACTACTCTGTCCTAACAACAAGTGAAAAGTTGAACAAACTAAACTCTTCTAAGATCCCTCAGAGAAGTGCAGTAACAGGGCAAACAACTGCCCCCAAAATGAGACAGGAAGATATGGTGAGTGACAACTCACCAAAAGAGAAACCCACAAGCAGAAACCTCTGCAGGAACCAGTGCTGGGATAGGAGAACTTGCACTGTAATTGATGAACAGCTGGAAGCTCAGTGTGGACAAGTCTGTGGTTCAAAACTCTAGTCTTGGGTGTCCCTGGGGTTCTGTGAGTTTTACCTTCAGGAGCTCTATCCAGTTTTCAGAGTGAATACTGGAGAAAATTCCCCTGTGTTTTGGAAGGGCTAAGGTAAAAATAGCCATTTTTTAAAATAGACCAGAGTATTCCATTATTAACAAGGCCTGCCCTCAGGAGAAAATATTTTACCAGAGCCTAACCTACCCTTGGGAAAGGAAATACCAAACTCTAGCCAGCTCTAGCCTTCCACCAAGGAAAAGGGAAATATCCTACTCCAGCCCCTTCTAGCCATCCTGTCCCACATAAGGTGGGGGGAAAAAAAAGAACTAATAAGTTCTTAGTCCAGAAGCACAGGCTTACCATAATTTTAAGATTACAAAATGCTTCTCTTCCCCCAACACTTTACCACTACATTACGAAAGGCAGTTTCTTTTACTCAGTATATCATGTCCACCCTTCAACATAAAATTATGAGGTATATTAAATGGCAAAAAAAAAAAAAGTTTGAACAGACTGAATAAGCATCAGAATCTGAGACAAATATGGTAGGGATGTTGGAATTATCAGTCCAGGAATTTAAGAAACTATGATTAATACGCTAACAGTTTTATTGAGAAAAAGTACACAAGATGCAAGACAAGATGGATAATGTAAGAAATGAAAATTTAAAGAAAGAATCAAAAAAATACTAGAAATAAAAATTCCTGTAATGAAAATAAAGAATGCTTTCAATGGGCTCATGAGTATTGTGTGTGGATATCTCAATAGAAACGTCCAAAACTGAAAAAGAGATAAAATATTGAGGGAAAAAAAAGGAACAGATTATCCAAGAACTGTGGGACAACTACAAACGGTGTAACATATGCATAACAGAAACACTAAAAGAGAAGGAAGAATAGAAGCAGTATTTGAGGAAATAATGATGGAGAATTTCCCCAAATTAATGTCATAAACCAAACCACAGATCCAGGAAACACAGAGGACACCAAGCAAGATAAGTGCCCCCTCGCCCTCCACAAAAAAAAAAAAAAAAAAAAACCCTGCAATTAGGTATATCATATTCCAATTTCAGAAAATCAAATATAAAGAAGAAAGAAGTAAAAGGAAAAAAAACCTTACCTATAAAGGAACAAGGCTGGGAATTACAGTAGTCCTCTCATCTGTAGTTTTTCATCATTTCAGTTACCTTTGTTCAATATTTAAAAGTATTAAATAGAAAATTCCAGAAATCATTCATGTTTAAACTACACCCTTCTGAGTAGTGTGATGTCTCGCACCATCCTGCTCCATCCCACCCCGGATGTGAATCATCCCTTTGCCTGGCATATCTACGCTGCGAATGCTACCCCCCTGTTAGTCACTTAGTTGCTGTCAGATCCCCTGATGCAGTATCGTAGTGCTTGTGTTCAACTGACCCTTATTTTACTTAATCATGGCCCCAAAGCATGAGAGTAGTGATGCTGACAATTCAGATATGCCAAACAGAAGCTACAAAGTGCTTAATGTGAAAATGTGAAATTTCTTCTCCACTTAATAAGGAAAAACCCTCTCATATGCTGAGGTTGCTAAGATTACAGCAGAATGAGTCTTCTATTCATGTGAGGAAGAAAAAAAGCAATTCAGCTAGTTTTGCTGTTGCACCTCAAACTGCAAAAGTTACAACCACAGTGCAGAAGTGCTTAGTTAAGGTGTAAAAGGGCCAGGCAAGGTGGCTCATGCCTGTCGTCCCAGAACTTTGGGAGGCCAAGACAAGGGGATTGCCTAAGTGCTGGAGGCCAGAAGTTTGCAACCAGCTGGGCAAGATTTGAGTACCCATCTCTAAAAATATTTTTTTTTAATTAGCCAAGTGTGGTGGCATGCACCTGTGGTCCCAGCTACTAAGGAGGTTGAGGCGAAAGGATCACTTGAGCCCAGGAGCTTGAGGTTGCAGTGAGCTATGATAACACCACTGCACTCCAGCCTGGGTGACAAAGTGAGACCCTGTCAAAAAGGAAAAAAAAAGGAAAACGGAAAAGGCATTAAATTTTTGGGTGGAAGACATGAACAGAACATATTTCTAACCAATGGCAATGAGGTTCAATACTATCTGCAGTTTCAGGCATACATCGGAGGTTTCTGAAAATATCCCCTGAAGATAGGGGAGGACTACAGTACATCAGATCTTCTCAGAAACCATGAAAAATAACAGAGTGGCGTAAAATATTTAAAGTGCTGAGAGGAAAAAAAAAACTCTCCAGCCCACAATTCTGTAGCCTGTGAGATTGTCCTTCAAAAGTGGAGAAATTACTCTCTTACAAAAAATAAAAGTTTTTTTAAGGAATCTGTTGCCAGTAGACCTGCCCTGAAAGAAATGTTGAAAGAAGTTCTTCAGAGAGATGGAAAATGATACAGGTCAGAAACTCAGACCTACATAAAGAAAGGAATAGCATTTAAGAAGAAATAAGTAAAAGTAAAATAAATATTTTATTTTTTTAAAAGACAGGGTCTTGAGTGTCTTGCTGTATTGCCCAGGCTAGAGAACAGTGTTGGGATTATATCTCACCACAGCCTCAAATTCCTGGGCTCAAGCACCTCCCACCTAAGCCTCCCGAAGTACTGAGATTACAAGTGTGAGCCACTGCACCCAGCCTTATTTTTCTTATTTTTAATTAACCTCACAGACAATAGTTTGTTCAAAATAATAACAATGTATTGGCCAGGCATGGTGGCTCACACCTGTAATCCTAGCACTTTGGGAGGCCAAGGTGGGTGGATTGCCTGACCTCAGGAGTTTGAGACCAGCCTGGAAAACATGGTGAAACCCCATCTGTACTAAAATACAAACAATTGGCCAGGCATGGTGGCTCATACCTGTAATCCCAGCACTTTGGGAGGCCCAGGCGGGCAGATCACCTGAGGTCAGGAGTTTGAGACCAGCCTGGCCAACATAATGAAACCCCACCTCTACTAAAAATACAAAAATTAGGCCGTGTGCAGTGGCTCACGCCTATAATCCCAGCACTTTGGGAGGCCCAGGCGGGCAGATGATGAGGTCTAGGAGTTCGAGACCAACCTGGCCAATATGGTGACACCCTGTCTCCTACAAACACAAAAATTACCTGAGCGTAGTGGCTCGCACCTGTAGTCCCAGCTACTCAGGAGGCTGAGGCAGAAGAATCGCTTGAACCCAGGAGGTGGAGGCTGAGGTGAGCTGAGATGGTGCCACTGCACTCCAGCCTGGGTGACAGAGCGAGACTCTGTCTCAAAACTATATAAATAAATAAAATAAAATAAAATAAAATACAAAAAATTAGCTGGGTGTGGTGGCACACACCTGTAGTCCCAGCTACTCAGGAGGCTGAGGCAGAAGAATGGCGTGAACCCAGAAGGCAGACGTTGCAGTGAGCTGAGATGGTGCCACTGCACTCCAGCCTGGGTGACAGTGCGAGACTCTGTCTCAAAAATATATAAATAAATAAAATAAAATAAAATACAAAAAATTAGCCGGGCGTGGTGGTGCGCACCTGTAGTCCCAGCTACTCGGGAGTCTGAGGCAGAAGAATTGCTTGAACCCAGAAGGCGGAGGTTGCAGTGAGCCGAGATGGTGCCACTGCACTCCAGCGTGGGTGACAGAGCGAGACTTCATCTCAAAAATAAATAAAAAAAGGCCGGGCGCGGTGGCTCAAGCCTGTAATCCCAGCACTTTGGGAGGCCGAGACGGGCGGATCACGAGGTCAGGAGATCGAGACCATCCTGGCTAACACGGTGAAACCCCGTCTCAACAAAAAACTACAAAAAACTAGCCGGGTCACCTGGCGGCGCCTGTAGTCCCAGCTACCCGCGGAGGCTGAGACAGGAGAATGGCGTTGAACCCGGGAGGCGAGCTTGCAGTGAGCTGAGATCCAGCCACAGCACTCAGCCTGGGTGACAGAGCGAAGACTCGGTCTCAAAAAAAAATAAATAAATAAAAATAAATAAATAAATTAGAAATAAATAAAATAAAATACAAAAAATTAACTGGGCGTGGTGGCACGCACCTGTAGTCCCAGCTACTCAGGAGGTGAAGACAGGAGAATCACTTGGACCCGGGAAGCAGAAGTTGCAGTGAGCCAAGACCGTGCCACTGCACTCCAGCCTGGGCAACACAGCGAGACTCTGTCTCCAAAATAATAATAATAATAATGTATTTTATGATTACAGCTTACATATAAGTGAAATGAATGACAACAGTGATACTAAGGACTGGAGGAAATAATGAGAAATATTTTATTATAAGGTACCTGCACTACACATGAGGTGGTATAGTATTATTTGAAAGTAGGGTTGGATTCTTTATAAATGTAGGCTGGGTGTGGTGGCTCATGCCTGTAATCCCAGCACTTTGAGAGGCCAAGGCAGGTGGATTACTTAAGGTCAGGAGTTTGAGACCACCCTGGCCAACATGGGAAAACCCTATCTCTACTAAAAATGCAAACCATTAGCCAGGCATGGTAGCACACGCGCCTGTAATCCCAGCTACTCTGGAGGCTGAGGCAGGAGGATCCTTTGAACTCGGGAGGTAGAGGTTGCAGTGAGGAGAGATCATGCCACTTCACTCCAGCCTAGGCGACAGAACAAGACTCCATCTCAAAAAATAAAAAAATGTATATTGCAAACTTTAGGACAACCACAAGAAAAAGAAGTATAATCAATATGCTAAGAGAAGAAGAGAAAATAAAATCATATAAAATGCTTAATAAAAAAACACAAAAGAGGGCCGGGCGCGGAGCCTCATGCCTGTAATCCCAGCACTTTGGGAGGCCAAGGTGGGCAGATCACCTGAGGTTAGGAGTTCGAGACCAGCCTATCCAACGTGGTGAAAGCCCATCTCTACTAAAAATACAAAAATTAGCCAAGTGTGGTGGTGGGCACCTGTAATCTCAGCTACATGGGAAGCTGAAGCAGAAGAATTGCCTGAACCCAAGAGGTGGAGGTTGCAGTGAGCCAAGATTGCGCCACTGCACTCCAGTCTGGGCTACAGAGTGAGACTCCACCTCAAACACACACACACACGAGGTTAGATGTGGTGCCTCATGCCTATAATCCCAGCACACTGGGAGACTGAGGCAAAAGGATCTCTTGAGCCCAGGAATTTGAGACAGCAGTGAGCTATGACTGTATCATTGCAATCTATCCTGGGAAACGGGGAGACCCTGTCTCTAAAAAAAATAAATAACTTTTTTTTTTTTTGAGACAGAGTCTCGCTCTGTCGCCCAGGCTGGAGTGCAGTGGTGCAATCTCAGCTCACTGCAACCTCCACCTCCCGGGTTCACGCTATTCTCCTGCCTCAGCCTCCCAAGTAGATGGGACTATAGGCATCTGCCACCACGCCTGGCTAATTTTTTATACTTTTAGTATAGATGGGGTTTCACCATGTTAGAGAGCCAGGATGGTCTCGCTCTCCTGACCTCGTGATCCGCCCGCCTCACCCTCCCATAGTGCCAGGATGACAGGCATGAGCCACCAAACCCAGCCACAAAATAAATAAATTTTAAAAATAAATAAAGGTCAACAGTCTAAATACACTAACTTAAGACACTGTCAGAGTGCAGCACAAAACAAGACCCAACTATATGTTGTGTACAAGAAACCTAGTTTAAATACGAAGATGCATATAGGTTTAGAATAAGTGAGTAGAGAAAGGTATACTATACTAACATCAAAAGAAAGCAGGAGTAGCTAAATTAATTTCAGACACAGCAGACTTCAGAGCAAGGAAAATATCAAGGTTAAAGAAGAGCATTGCATAATGATAAAGGGGTCAATACTCCAAGAAAGAATCATAAAAATCTTTACTGTGCATGTGCCTAACAACAGAGCATCAAAATACATTAGGCAAAGCCTGATAAAACAGTAAGGAGAAACAGATGAAAGTGCTACTATAGTTGGGGACTTCAACACCCCTCTTTCAGAACTGGACAGATCCAGCAGGCAGAAAATCAGCAAGAACATAGCTGAACTTAACGCCATCAATCAACTGGTATCAATAGACTACTACATGCAACAACAGATTACACATCCGTCTCCAATTCACAAGACATTCACCAAGATTCTTAGTCATAACACACATCTTAACAAATTTCAAAAAATAGAAATCATGTAATGTGTGCTGTCAGACCACAATGGAATGAAACCAGAAATCAATAACAGAAAGATTAAAAGGAAAATCTCAAAACACATGGATACTGAACACTGCATTTCTAAGTAACACGAACAAGAAATCTAAAAAGAAATTTTAAAATATTTTGAACTAAATGAAAATGAAAATACAATTTATTTCAGTGGGATGCAGTGAAAGCAGTGCTTAAAGAAAAATTTACAGCATTGAATTAATGTATTAGAAAAAAATGTAGATCAATCATCTACATTCTATGTTAGGAAATTTTAAAAAGAGCAAATTAAATTCAAAGGAAGAAGAAGAAGAGAAATGAAAATCAAAGGGCCCAGGTGCAATGGCTCACACCTGTAATCCCAGCACTTTGGGAGGCCGAGGTGGGAAGATCATTTGAGGACAGGAGTTCAAGACCAGACTGGATAACATAGCAAGACTCTGTCTTTACAAATAAAAAATAAAATATTTAGTCAGGAGTGTTGGCATGTGTCTGCACTCATAGCTATTTGGAAGCTAAGGGAGGAGGAAGGCTTGAGCCCAGGAAATTTAGGTTACAGTGAGCTATGATTGTGGCACTGCTTTCCAGCTTAGGTGACAGAGCAAGATCCTGTCTCAAAAAAAATAGGCTGGGTGCGGTGGCTCACATCTATAATCCCAACACTTTGGGAGGCTGAGGTGGGTGGATTATGGGAGGTCAGGAGTTCGAGACCAGCCTGGCCAACATGGTGAAACCCCATCTCTACTAAAAATACAAAATTAGCTGGGCGTGGTGGCATGCAACTGGAATCCCAGCTACTCGGGAGGCTGAGGCAGGAGAATCACTTGAACCCAGGAGGCAGAGGTTACAGTGAGCGAGATTGTGCCATTGAACTCCAGCCTGGGCAAAAAGAAACTCTGTCTCAAAAAAAAAAAAAGCACAAATATTGATGAAATTAAAAATAGGGTATTAATAGAGAAAAGCAACCAAATCAAGCTAGTTCTCTGAAAAGATAATTAAAATCAAGCCTCTAGCTAGGCTAATTAAGAAAAAAAAGTCACACGTTATTAATATCAGCAATGAAGGGGGGGGGCCTCAGTACAAATTTCATGGATATAAAAAGGATAATAAAGGAATACCATGAATAACTCTATGCCCACAAATTTGATCACATAGATAAAATGGACCAATTCCTTGAAAGACATACATTGCCAAAGCTCACACAATAAGGAGAAAACTATCTGAATAGCAAAGAAATCAAACAAGACTGTGTGCGGTGGCTCACACTTATAATCCCAGCACTTTAGGAGGCCAAGGTGGGCAGAATTGCTTGAACCTAGGAATTCAAGACTAGCCTGGGCAACATGGTGAAACTCCGTTTCTGCAAAAAATGCACAATGAGCTGGGCATGGTGGAGTGTGCCTGTAGTCCCAGCTACTTGGGAGGCTGAGGTGGGAGGATCACCTGGGCCCAGGGAAGTTGAGGCTGCAGTGAGCCATGATTGCACCACTGCACTCCAGCCTGGACAACAGAGTATGAGACGCTGTCTCAAAAAAAAAAAAAAATTCAAATGAATAATTAATAACTTTCAAAAACAAAAGCATCAGGGTTCACTGGTAAGTTCTACCAAACATTTAAGGAAGAAATTATACCAATCCCCAGATGATAGAAGCAGAGGGAATAATCCTCACTCATTCTATAAGGCCAGCACTGCCCTAATATCAAAACCAAAGGAATTATAAGAAAATAAAAATGACAGACCAGTATCTCTCATGAACATAAATGTAAAAACTCTCAACAAAATATTAGTCAATTTAATCCAACAATGTATAAAGGGAATTATACTCCATGACCAAGTGGAATTTATCCCAGGTATACAGGGCTGGTTCAACATTTGAAAATCAATTAATGTAAAATGTAATCCATTACATCAACAAGCTAAAGAAGTAAAATTACATAATATCAATAGAAGCAATAAAAGCATCAGCAAAATCCAACAACCAACCATGATAAAAAAATAAAATCACATGATAATATCAATCATTCATTGCTGATGGGAATGCAAAATGGTACTATCACTTTGGAAGATATTTTGGCAGTTTCTTACAAAACTAAATATATTCTTACCATAGGACCCAGCAGTCACACTCCTTGGTATTTACCCAAATGAAATGAAAACTTATGCCTATACAAAAACCTGCACACAGAAGTGCTTTATTCAAAATTGTCAAAACTTTGGAAGCAACCACGATGTCCTTAAGTAGGTGAACAGATAAGTCAACTGCAGTACATGCAGACAGTGGAATATTATTCAGTGCTAAAAAGAAATGAGCTATCAAGCCATGAAAAGACACGCAAGTTACCAAAATGCATATTACTATGCATTATTATGTGAAATAAGCCATTTTGAAAAGGTTAATTCCAACTCTGCAACATTCTGGAAAAGGCAAAAACTATGGAGACAGTAACAAAAATCAGTGGATGCCAAGGGTTAGGAATGGATGATTAGGCAGAACACAGAGAATTTTTAGTGCAGTGAAACTATTCTATATACTACAATGGTATCTGCAGGAAAAAAATCTAGAAAGATTTAGAGCCTTCCTTCCTTCCTCCCTTCCTCCTTCCCTTCTTCCTTCCTTTTTCTTTTTCTTTTTTTCTTTTTTTTTTTTTAGACAGAGTCTTGCTGTCGCCCAGGCTGGAGTGCAATGGCATGATCTCGACTTACTGCAACCTCTGCCTCCCAGGTTCCAGCGATTCTTCCGCCTCAGCCTCCCGAGTAGCTGGGATTACAAGCGCACACCACCACACCCTGCTCATTTTTGTATTTTTAGTAGAGACGGGTTTCACCATGTTGGCCAAGCTGGTCTTGAACTCCTGACCTCAGGTGATCTGCCCACCTTGGCCTCCCAAAGTGCTGGGATTACAGGCGTGAGCCACCGCACCCAGCCGTATTTTTATTTCTATAATAAAGATAAAGAGATATAAATATACAAATTCACTAGCATTCTTATAGAAAAGCAATATAGAAAAGAAACAGGAAAGTTGCTTAAGAATAAACAACAACAGAATGCAACGATTTTACAAAGAAAATTCAAAATTTTAAGAAGCTGTGCAGGTAACTCCTAAATGTCTACCTTAGTTCAGCATCAGCATCATCTGGTCATTTGTTAGAAATGCAAATTCTGGCTGGTCGGAATGCAGTGGAGTTTACACGTCATTGGTCACAACTAGTTATAGATTTCTCTGTTTCTCCTCCACTCCCACTTTTTTTTTTTTTTTTTTTTTTTTTTTGACTAGCCAAGAAAAGAAAGAAATGCAAATTATTTGGTTCCACCCCAAACCTACCAATTTAGAATTTCCAGGGTGGGGCTTAGGGATATGCATTTGAAACCTCTTGAATATGATACTCAATTGCCTACTGGATTTATATATTCATATCCCACAGAGACCCAAAACTCAAGTCTCAATATCATCTCCTCCTCCCCTACAAACTTGCTGATCCTTATTTCACTAAGGAAACAATCATACCACCAAAAAGACTGATGCCAACCACAGCTTCTCAGTCCTCTTCACGTCTGCCATCTGCCAACTGCCAGGCCTTTTTGAGTCCTACTTCTTCACTGATTTCCAATCTGCCTGCCTCCCGCAGCTCCCTGGATACCTACATAGTTCAGGTAATGATTAGAGCTACACTAGGTTGCAGCAACAACTCTTAAATGGTAGCCCTGTTTACTTAAAATAATTCAGAGAAAAAAAGGGGCAGGAGTAAGACAAATACAATAAAATGTTAATCATTACATCTATAACTAGGGCTGTATAGGTTTGAGCAAAGAGAAAAATGAAAGAGAATTGAGAACCTAGAAACATACAAACACAAAAACTGACATTTAACTAATTTCAAAACAGTGAGGAAAAGGGTTGATGTATCAGTAAATGGTACTGTGATAACTGGATCTCCATACAGAAGATAGCAAAGTTGACTACTAACTCACATGACAAAATAAAGTGAACAATGGATCTAAATGTGAATGGCAAAACAAGTAGGCTTTTTAAAAAGAAAATATAGGAAGATGTCTTCATCATAATCCCTTAGTAGGGAAATATTTCTTAAACAGGCTAAAAAAATACTAAATATAAAGGAAAAGATTGATACATCTGACTACACTAAAATTAAGAATTTCTGTTCATCAAAATAAGCTATGAAGGTAAAACAAGCCACATGTGAAAGATTTTGAAGTACATATAATTAGCAAAGGATTTCTATCTAAAATATATAACTTCTACAAGTCAATAAAAGAATCCAATAGATAAATAAGCAAAAATCTTCAAGATGTACTTCGCAGATGGGGATACCTACACGTTCAATAAACATGTGAAAAGGTGCTCAACTTCATTAACAGCCTAACAAATGCAAGTTTAAACCATGAGCTACCACTGCACACCCTTCTGATAGGTGAAAATTATGATGCCCAACAGGCATTCACTTATTGTATTTGTGGGAATATAAATCAGTCAAGGGTCTTTGGAAAACATTTTGGCATTATCTAATGACTTAAAGAGGTGCATTATCCTCCAACTTGGCAATTCCAGTCCTATATATAAACCACAGAGAAACGTGCCAATATGTATCAGGATACAAGAACAGTAACAACATTGCTTGCAGTATCTCTAAATGTGCAAAAAACTTAAGAAGCCCTCAATAGTAGAAAGAATAAATTGTGGTATACTTACTTGTACAATGAAAAAAACTATTAAGAGCAATTACGTTAAAATATTTTTTAACTTTTAAAAAAATAGGTTCTTGCTCTGTTGCCCAGGCTGGAGTGCAGTGGCACAATCACAGTTCACTGTAGCCTAAAACTCCTAGGCTCAAGTGGTTCTCTTGCCTCAGCCTCTCAAGTAGCTAGGACTATGGGCACATGCCACCATACCTAACTAGCTTTTAAAATGTTTTTGTAGAGACAGGGTCTCTCTAGGTTGCTCAGGCTTGTCTTAAACTCCTGGCCTCAAGTGATTCTCCCAACCCAGTCTCCCAAAGTATTGGAATTATAGGCATGAGTCACCATGCACAGCTAAAAACATTTTTAAAATTTGGCGAAGCAAATCAATAAATACATTATAAATCTTTCTATATAAAGTTCACAAACACACAAACCTAAACTATAGTGAACACAAATGCCAACAGCTGATGAAACTATAAAGAAAACCAAGGAAGCTACTTTACCATAAAAGCAAAGAGATGATTAGCTTTATTGGAGGATGAGGATGAGCACACGGAAGGCTCGCAAGGAACCTAGCAGTGTTGTGTTTATTGACCTTGGTCACATGGGTGTTTGCCTTACAGTAATTTATTAAGTGTACATGTATGTTCATGCATTACTTCTGTCTGTGTGTGATATTTCACAATGAAAATTTTCAAAATAAGATACTGGAAGGCACATAAAAACTTCAAGAACTGTGTTAAAGTAGTAGAATCAGGCTGGGCGCAGTGGCTCACGCCTGTAATCCCAGCACTTTGGGAAGCCTAGGCAGGCGGATCACAAGGTCAGGAGTTTGAGACCAGCCTAGCCAACATGGTGAAACCCCATCTCTACTAAAAATACAAAAATTAGCCAGGCAAGGTGGCAGGCGCCTGCAATCCCAGTTACTCGGGAGGCTGAGGCAGGAGAATCGCTTGAACCTGGACAGCGGAGGTTGCAGTGAGCTGAGATCGTGCCATCACACTCCAGCATGGGGGACAAGAGCGAGACTTCGTCTCAAAAAAAAAAAAAGTAGTATAATTAGAGGCAACTTCCGTGTTTTCCTTTTTCCTCACTTCCTTTGTACATACTTTTATCGGTTTTGTTATTTTTTAATTCAAAAAGGATATTTTTCCTCATTTGCTCCCACTAAACGAAGTTTCCCTGCACCTGTTCCACCTCACGGCTTCAGCCCACATTAGTACCTCCTTTGCAAATCCTTCTGGACATTCTCCTAAGGGACTCTGCAGCATTTCATATTAACAACCACTACTCTCCTTAAAGCTACAGCTCAGTTTTCATGGCACCTGTTTCATCAGTCCTAGGCTGCTGCCTCCTAAAATGTATGCATTCCTCCTTTTCTCTCTAAAAATCAGTGTACCTCCATTAAACATTTGCTGTAGAATCAACTATAGAACTTACAGAACTTACAAAATTCAGAACTTACAGAATTCATCACCTTTTCTCCAAAAATGACCCTTTTCTGTCTTTTGTTTCTCTACTACAATCTGTATCCAAATTATCCAAGCCTAAAATGCCAATTGGAAATTCCTTTTTTTGCTGCTGAACTGCTAATTTGAGGATATCTAATGCAAGTTATTTAGACACATCACTAGGCCATGAATTCCTTGATAGTTACTACACTTTTGTACACCCTCTAGTCTCTGTAGCATTTAATAGAGAGTCTTGAAAAAGATTAACAAGATTAAAATTTCTGTAAATATTAAGAGTGTATGTGAAGGAATAAATATCAATTAATCAAAGAGTAATGAGCTAATCCTTTCAAGGTGATTAAATATAACAGCAATATATGTACTTTTAATTTTCTTTCTCAGGTTGGATTTAGGCAATAGAAATATATGTCCATTTGAAGAAGGAAAGGGAGGAAAAAACAAAAAGAAATGAAATTCAGAGACCAGATAGAATGAACAACGAAAACAAAAAAGATACCTGTGAGAAAGCAGAGGAAGTATAAAGTGAGAACTGGTTGAGTAGGTTAGCTGTTACGTAATATAGAAAAAACAAAGAGAACTGGGTATGAAGTAGTCCTTTACAGAGTTGTAAGTGAAACTTCAGTCTTTATATCTCTGTTAT
>NW_016812221.1:792846-795428 GCF_001698545.2 Rhinopithecus bieti | reverse complement strand
TTTTTTTTGAGACGGAGTCTTGCTCTGTCACCCAGGCTGGAGTCAGTGGCACGATCTCAGCTCACTGCAAGCTCCGTCTCCCGGGTTCACACCGTTCTCCTGCCTCAGCCTCCCAAGTAGCTGGGACTACAGGAGCCCGCCACCACACCCGGCTAATTTTTTTGTATTTTTAGTAGAGACAGGGTTTCACCATGTTAGCCAGGATGGTCTCGATCTCCTGACCTCGTGATCCACCCGCCCTGGCCTCCCAAAGTGCTGGGATTACAGGCGTGAGCTACCATGCCCAGCCTATCTCTGGTATCTTTAAGGGAAAATTTTCCAATCAACATACTAAAAAGTATTCCTTTCTCATTGACTAATTGAGTGGTTTTAAAAAATTTCCCCATCAGCTTCCAACTCACTCACCTGAAAACAGATCTCTTTTCACATTCCTTTTCCCCAGCCAGGGTTCTTTCCCTTGCTCCAATAAGGAAACCACATCTGGCTTAGAAATGGAAAGACCTGCTTGCAGAAAATGAAATAAATTCAAAATCAGTTGTTGAATCCTAAGAAGGGCCACAAAAGAAATGTCAGATATAAGTTTTAAAATGTCTAAAATAAGGTCCACTTATGTCCCCATCTTAAAACTAATTTTAAGAAACCCCATACCTATCTTGGGAATATTCAGCCAGATAATTATAACAGCCACCCTAAAGGTCAAATTTTGACTTGAGGGAGATGAAGAGGAATACTTACCCAGTGAGACCAGATGGCCATAGTTCTCCAACATTACACGTCGGTACAAATCTCTTTGAGCAGGCTGAAGCCATTTCCACTCCTCCTGGGAGAAGTCTATGGCCACATCTCTGAATGTCACTGACCCCTGAAATGACATACAGATATCTGCATGACCAGCACCCATGCTCCCAAACTCCCTTATCAAAGTATAAAATGAGTCTCACTGTGGAGGTTAGGCAATGTATCTAAGTAGCAACAATGGGAGTTTTCAGAATTCTGAGTAATTATATAATGAAGAGCCTAGCTTTTGTGTTTTGTTGCATAACTCGAGAAAAGGAGAAAAAACATAAATTATCTGTCCTGAGATAATTTACAGTTTTGTTCAAAATAAAAGATTATACATATGAACAATATGAATTTTGGGATTGGTTGTAAAATTCTTCAGATTTTACAGTATTCCTTTATGTTAATAATGTATACTTTCCTTAATACCAGCCTATTTTAATATAATTCAGCCAGAATTTCTTCAGGGTAATAATTGGCTATAGCAGACAATAGCAGCACCCTTCAAACGGGGCATACATTCTCAAGTTTGTTCCAGTCACCCCTAATCCTAAAGAAATACCTGTGAAACTTAGTGGTAATTTTGGCAATGTCACAGAACAAGGAGGACAGACAGTAAAGAATCTTGATTCTGCAAGAAGAGAATGTAACACCTCCCAGGGCAGAACCTAAAGCACTTTCCCTCGAAGTTAGGGAGAATAATATAGAAGCCCTTGCTTTGCAGCCTGGTTTTGCACCACTTGAGTGATCCACATAGATCTATAAGGCATGAACGGGAATTTAAAAGGTCTCAAACTAGTAGCGGCCCCAGATGGATGGCAGTTATATTTTACAGTTTTGAAGTTTAATAAAAAAGTGATTAAAGACTGTTGACTAATAAAGCAGCTGTTAGTACTACACAGCAAGATCTGCAGCAGAGGTAGAAATTGGATTCCCCAGCAAAACTCAGAAAGCCTCTGAATTTGGAGAGAAGTATGACAAAAAGTAGGACAAAGAAGTGGAAATGAAAATGAGGGACTCATTTTGAATAGCTGACCCTGTTATCCCCACTGCTGTGAAGCACAATTACCATACAAACCCTTAGCCCCAATCAAAATAAAAATGTGTTCCTTATGTCATGTCAGAAAAATGGGCTCTATGGGTTCAGAGATTTTGTTTTGGTCACTTCTGCATCCTCAAGACATAGAATGAGTTGAGCATTAGAATCACTTGGAAGGACTGTTAGATTGCTGGGCCAAATTCCCAGTTTCTGATTCAGAAGGTCTGGGGTAGGACTCAAGAATATTCATTTCTAACAAGTTCTCAGATGATGCTGATACTGCTGGTCCAAGGATGGAACCACTGAAAGTAGAGGTTCAGTAAAAACATATTCAGTAAATGAATGACGGGGCGCTGGAGTAACGCAAAGCACTCCTCGTTCTAATACTGTGGGAAAGAAAAGGCAATGTAACAGCTGGCATCCTACCCTCTCACCCTAAAACATACCAGCCAGGTCAGAAATCCCGCCCACATCTGAATAGCTTCCTGTCACTCTCTTCATGTATACTTAAGTATAAGCACCTGAAAAGGAGGAACAGGGGACAGGGTCCTGGGGTTCCGCCAGGCAGGTGGTTGTAGGAGAAAGCCACGTCCCAAGTCCTGAAAAACACGGCTGCACTTCACAAAGAAAATAGGAGACAGGCTCAATGGGTTGGCTCACTTGAGGCCAAGAGTTTGAGGTTACAGGATGCTATCTATGATCGCCCCACTGCACTCCAGCCTGGGCGACAGGAGGAGACCTTGTCTCTGTCTCTCAAAAAAAA
>NW_016812221.1:786219-789950 GCF_001698545.2 Rhinopithecus bieti | reverse complement strand
CTCTGACACTTTGGCTTCGTATAACTGTAATAACCAGAATCGTTGCAACGCTCCCTGGACGCCTTGAAACAGTGGTCTCAGAGGATGCGACCCCGAGTCCCTCGTGGTCTTGTGGACGGCCCCAACTCTACCTGGTACGGGCACAGCCACAGCTTCTCCCTTTGGGAACCCCACCCACCCACCCTGGAGCAGTCTCATGTTACCTGAGAAGGAAGGCAGACGCTGGAGCGGCCCTGGTTTTTCATGTACTCCAGCTCGAGCCCTCCCCCAGAAGCCTTCTGGAAAGAGGTGCTGGATTGCATCTACAGGGGCTGGACTCCCAGTGACCTGGGAGTGCCTTTACTCCCAGCGTTGTGTGGGGCACTGTCCTGGGCCTGTAGGAGAGGTTTGGGGAAGCAAACCAGTCACATCCCTGTCCTTGAAGAGCACCAACTGTATGCTGAAATATGAGGTTAGGGAAGACTCAACCCACTGAATCAAAGGAGTATTGTTCCAGATCAAGGGAACAGTTTATGAAAAAGAGAGACAAAAAAGAAAAAGCCCATTATGCAAAATGGAAGAGGGCAAAAAAAGAGGAAATTCATTGACCTGGTGAAAAGACATGAGACTGAAAAAAAAAGTCCTTGTGAAGGAGCTTGGATGTCGCTCAGTAAGCTGGGAAGACCCATTAAAATTCTAAGGAGGATGTGTATAATCATATTTGCATTCTACTGCCTGTGTTCATGGTGAACTGAAGGGAAGAAGGCCACTAGGGGCAATAGTTAAATATTCTGGAAACTAATCTGAACTGGTGCAGAGAATGGATTGAGGGATTTATTTAAGAAACAATTTAAAGGGAGAATCTAAAGGACTGGGTGATGAATTGGATATCATCCAATTAAATAGAAGGGAAGGAAGAGCTAAGTTTCTTGTTAGAGTGATATGCTCAAAGAATTTCCTTCTTTAAAGACTTATGCCACCGCCGTCCACTCTTACGGCTTCAGCTTCCAGTTACCCTACAGATGACGCACCCAGATCTCATAGCTATTTTGTTTCACTGAGATGATGAGCCCAGGAAAAGAAACAAGTTCAGAAGAGAAGAAAATTAACTTGGGGACATATAGGGAATGATGTGTGTGTGTTTAACTTTATTAATATTGTCCAAATTATCCTTTCTAACCTGGAATCTTGCCGAAGATTTCACTTCATCCATTTCCCCATATCTTTTCTTCACACCGAAGTCAGCCTGATTTTTACAAAGCAATTCTGCTCATATTCTTCTGCTTAACATAACTTGATGATTTTAATTGTTCTTAAGTAAAGGCAAAAGTCCTTAATGAGGTCCACAGGCTGCAGGATCTTACTCCCATCTTTTCAAGCTTTTCTTACATGACTTTCCTCCTCTCTAACTGCACTTTGTTTCCTCAAATGTCATGTGCCTAAGGATCTTTGAGCACGTTAATTCCATCTGAAAAAAAAGGTGACTATCCCTTCACACCACAACCTCATTAGCTCATTTCAGGTCATCCTTTACATTTCAGCCCAGCAAGTCTTGCTCAGAGAAGTGCTCTTTGATCCCATTGTAATCAGTAAGGTCCCAATGATTATGCCCTAGACTTACTCTCTTTAGCATTTACTTAATTTGCAATTAGGTTTGTAATTATGTACTTATGTTTGTGTGATTATTTTGTTAGTGATTACATCCCTAGACTGTAAGCACTATGAGTCTAGACACCATTTTGTTCATCACTGTACCCATGATGACTACTGTGCTACTTGGTGCTCAGTGAATATTTATTGACTGAAGGAATGGCACATATTATCAAATTTTAACTTTTGTCATATTGTGAGGTAAAGTGATATCATGTTTTAATTTACTTTTTATGATAATATGAAACTGATTATTGACTAGTGTCTATCTTCTGTGAAGATAGCAAAAGCTATGAACCATTATTTTGCTATGAATCAATTTTCTATTAGGAGCCCTATGTTTTTATTATTAATTTGTAGAAGCTCTTTGCATAGTGGGATTTTATGCCTTTTGTATATATGTTGCAAATACAGCATATTCTCACAAGTCGTTACTTATATTTTCCCTTGTATATAGTAAGGTTGTGTGCTATAAGCTTTTTTTTTTAATTTTATTTTTCTAGACAGAGTCTCATTCCATTACTCAGGCTGCAGTACAGTGGCGTGATCTCAGTTCACTGCAACCTCCACCTTCCTGGGTTCAAGTGATTCGCATGCCTCAGCCTCCCAAATAGCTGAGACTACCGGCACATGCCACCACGCCTGGCTAATTTTTTTTCCTTTTTTTAGACGCAGTTTCACTCTTGTTGCCCAGGCTGGAGTGCAATGGGACAATCTCGGCTTACTGCAACCCCTCCTTCTGGGTTTCAGCTATTTTCCTGCCTCAGCCTCCCAAGTAGCTAAGATTACAGGCACCTGCCACCATGCCCAGCTGATTTTTTGTATTTACAGTAGAGATGGGCTTTTACCATGTTGGCCGGGCTGGTCCTGAACTCCTGACCTAAGCTGATCTGCCTGCCTTGACCTCCCAAAGTGCTGGGACTACAGGCATGAGCCACTGCCCCAACCTGTGCTGTAAGTATTTACGTAGTCAAATCTAAAAGTCTTTTCCTTTCTGGCTTTTGAATTTCTCTTGTTTAAAAAGGGTATCCATATACCGATTTTCAAAATATTTCCTACACTTTTCATTTTCCTTATATTTGGGTCTCTTTCTGGATCTTCTATTTTATTACATGGATCTCATTGCCTGTTTCTGTGCCAATATTATATGGTCTTAATTACTGTAGCTTTCTGGTAAGGCACATCCTCTCTTACTCTTTCTTTTCTCATTTTCTAGACTATCTTATGTGTTTTACCCTGTAGATAAATTTTATTTTTTATTATTTATTTATTTATTTGAGATAGAGCCTCACTCTGTTGCCAGGCTGGAGTGCAGTGGCACGATCTTGGCTCACTGCAATCTCTGCCTCCGGGGTTCAAGCGATTCTCTTGCCTCAGCCTCCTGAGTAGCTGGGACTACAAGCGCCCACCACCACACCCAGCTAATGTTTGTATTTTTAGTAGAGACGGGGTTTTACTATGTTGGCCAGCATGGTCTCGATCTCCTGAAAATTTTATTTATTTATTTATTTTGAGACCAGGCCTCACACTATCACCTAGGCTGGAGTGCAGTGGTGCAATCATGGTTCACTGTAACCTCAACCTCTTGGGCTCAAGCAATCCTCCAGCCTTAGCCTCCCAAAGTGCTGGGATTACTGGCATGAGCTATCACACCTGGCTGCAGATAAATTTTAAAATAATCTTGCCAAACTCCTTTTGCAAAATTTATTAGAAATTCCACTGTGATTATATGCAGGGTTTTTTTTTGTTTTGTTTTGTGTTTTTGTTTTTGGTTCTTTGTTTGTTTTTTTGAGACTGAGTTTCGCTCTTGTTGCCCAGGCTGGAGTGCAATGGCACAATCTTGGCTCACTGCAACATCTGCCTCCCGGGTTCAAGTGATTCTCCTGCCTCAGCCTCCCAAGTAGCTGGGATTACAGGCATGCGCCACCACCCAGGCTAATTTTGTATTTTTAGTGGAGATGGAGTTTCTCCATGTTGGTCAGGCTGGTCTTGAACTCCCGACCTCAGGTGATCCACCTGCCTCAGCCTCCCAAAGTGCTGGGATTACAGGCGTGAGTCACCGCACCTGGCTATATTCAGTTTTTTTTTTTTTTTTTTTTTTT
>NW_016812221.1:749720-784333 GCF_001698545.2 Rhinopithecus bieti | reverse complement strand
AAAAAAAAAAAAAAAAAAAGAATTAAATAAGCTTGAATAAGATTAAAAAAAACTACCAATTGCAGTTTTCCTCACATTTAAATCAATCTGTATCATATTACCCTGTTTTGTTTTTATCATAACATTTATTCAAATATTAAAAAGTATATGTATATATAATTAAAGTGTATTTATATGTACATATACTTTTTATGTACATATATGTACATATATACATATATATATGATTGTCTCTTCTTGTTAAAATATAAACTCTGGTAGAGAAGAAGTCTTGTCTTACTCAGACTTTTACACTTTGCCTGCAACAGTGGTATGTTATAGGTAGTACATGGTAGGTAAAGGTTCATAAAATATGTTTTGAATTAGTGTATTCAATTTTTTTTGTAAAGGTCTATGCACAGTCTCATTGTATACATTTTTCATAAATTAGCCAATAAAGACTTACAGGAGACAGTTTTACTTTCTATAACCTTAAGTTTTATGTGGGTGAAATCTATGTTTTATAGTTGTTCTCCTTAGTGCATGTTTTAACATTTTTTAGTCCATTATAGATATTAATATAATTATATATAATGTTTTTACTTTTTTTGAGACAGGGTCTCACTCTGTCACCCAGGTTGGAGTACAGAGGTGCAGTCATGGCTGACCGCTGCCTCAACCTCCCAGACTCAAGTGATCCTCCTACCTCAGCCTCCCAAGTAGCTGGGACTACAGGCCTCTACCACCTTGCCCAACTAATTTTTATTTTTTGTAAAGACAGGGTCTCCCTATGTTGCCCAGGCTGATATCAACTCCTGGGCTCAAGCAATCCTCCCACCTTGGCCTCCTAAAGTGCTGGGACTGCAGGTGTGAGCTACTGTACTGTTTTTTACGTGCCAGTTGTAGAATTATCCTTTCTGGCATTTATCTTTTTGAGTGTGATGTAGGGATACAACATTATTATTTTGTACAAACTGCTTGGCTGTAGGTCCAAACAACATGTATTGGATAAAACATGCTTTGGGCTGGACATAGTGGCTCATTCCTGTAATCCCAGCAGTTTGAGAGGCCAAGGCAGGAGAATCACTTGAGGTAAGGAGTTCAAGACCAACCTGGGCAACACAGCGAGATCCCAATCTCTACAAGAAATAAAGTTAATTAGCCAGACACGGTAGTGTGCACCTGTAGTTCTAACCACTTGGGAGGCTGAGCCAGTAGGATCACTTCAACACAGGAGTTCAAGGCTGCAGTGAGCTATGATCGTACCACTGCATTCTAGCCTGGGTGACAGAGTGAGATCCTATCTCTAATAATTAAATTGGCCGGCAGTGGAACACTTTGGGAGGTTGAGGCGGGCGGATCACCAGAAGTTGGGAGTTTGAGACTAGCCTCGCTAACATGGAGAAACCCCGTCTCTACTAAAAATACAAAATTAGCTGGGTGTGGGTGGGACACGCCTGTAATCTCAGCTACTCGGGAGGCTGAGGCAGGAGAATCACTCGAATCCAGGAGGCGGAGGTTGCGGTGAGCCGAGATCTCGCCACTGCACTCCAGCCTGGGCAACGAGCAAAACTCCATCCCCCGCCGAAAAAAAAATTAAATTAAATTAAATTTTTAAATCAAATTATTTTCAGTAGCCTAGAGAACACATAGAGGATGCTTCTGCTTGAAAGGGCTCTGCCACATGAAGTCATCTTCTGGATGTATTTTTAAGAATAAGGATATATATATGATCTCTCTCTATATTATATATATATATAAGATATGTATATATAGAGATATAGATATAAGTATACACACACACACACACACACCCCTCAGGGTTCTTCTTTTAATGACTCATTTTTTCCTTTTCTCTGATCCTCAGTTTATAGCTTCAGCAGCAGAGATCAGAAGAGGTCAGCCTAAACATTTCTTAAAATGATATTGTGAACCCTAGTGTATAAGTGTTTGGGGACATTTTCATTTTCCTTGGTAAATACAGAAGAGTAGAATTGCTGAATCATATGGCCAGCATATATTCAACTTTTAAGAAACTGTCAAATTGTTTTCCAAAGTGGTTTTATTTTTTTAATTCCCACTAGCAACGTCTGAGAGTTCTGGTTCCTCCGCATTATTGCCAGCACATCGTATTGGCAGTGTTTCGTTTAGCCATTATGATGGGTGTAATGTAGTATCTCAGCTTTATTTTTCATAGCCAAAAATCTGAACCCAAATGTCCACCAGCAGGTGCACAGACAGACAACTGGGTATATTCATACAAAGGAATATTCAGCAATAAAAAGAAACAAACCACTGATGCCCACACAACACGCACAAATCCCAAAAACATCAAAGTGGAAGTAGCCAGACAAAACAAATCCTTTTGCATAATTTCCATTTATATAAAATTATAGAAAAGATAAAAATAATCTATAGTGTTAGAAGGGAGATTAGCGGTTACCTGGGGTCAGTGATGGAGTGAGATTTGACTGGGAAGAGAAACAAGGGAATATTTTGGAGTAATGGAAATGTCCTACATCTTGACAGGAGCTGTGGTTGCACAGCCACAGACATTTTTCAAAGCTCATAGAATTTGAATTATATATTAGAAATATGTACACTTAGCCAGATGTGGTGGTGTGCACCTTAGTTCCACCTACTAGGCAGGCTGAGGCAGGACAATCACGTCAGCATAGGAGTTCGAGTCCAACCTAGGAAACACAGTGAGACCCAATCTCTAAAGAAAAAAAAGAAAAGTAAGTACATTTATTTATACGCAATTTTTTTTGAGACAGAGTCTCACTCTGTCACCCAGGCTGGAGTGCAGTGGCACGATCTCAGCTCACTGCAACCTCTACTTCCTGGGTTCAAGTGATTCTCCTGCCTCAGCCTCTTGAGTAGCTGGGATTACAGGCACCTGCCACCATGCCTAGCTACTTTTTTGTATTTATAGTAGAGACGGGGTTTCACCATGTTGGCCAGGCTGGTCTTGAATTCCTGGCCTCAAGTGATCCATCTGCCTCAGCCTTGCAAAGTGCTGGGATTACAGGCATGAGCCACCATGCCTGGCTATATGCAAATTATATCAATAACAATTTTAGATGTTTTGAAGAAATAATAAGAATTGATAGCACTGGCTCAAGCCTGTAATGCCAGCACTTTGGGAAGCCAAGGCAGGCAGATTGCTTGCACCCAAGAGTTAGAGACCAGCCTGGAAAACATCGCGAAACTCATTTCTACTAAAAGTTATTCAGGCATGGTGGTGCGCACCTGTAACCCAGCTATTTGGGAGGCTCAGGTAGGAGGATCACCTCAGCCTGGGAGGTCAAGGCTGCAGTGAACCAGAGCACTACTGCACTCCAGCCTAGGTGACAGAGTGAGACCGGGTTTGAGAAAAAAAAAAAAAAAAAAAGCAAAGCAAATAAATAGACTAAAATTTGTTAAAGGAATATTTAAAACATATCATGTCTGACCCCACAGAAAGCAACAGTTGAACCAGAGACCAGAGATGGTGGCCTGGGCCCTGTGGAGAACAGATCTGTAATTTTTGTTTTTTGTTTTTTTCTTGAGATGGAGTCTTGCTCTGTTGCCCAGGCTGGAGTGCAGTTTCGCCATCTCGGCTCACTGCAACCTCCACTTCCCAGGTTTAAGCGATTCTCCTGCCTCACTCTCCTGAGTAGCTGGGATTACAGGCCCCCACAACGCCTGGCTAATTTTTGGTGTTTTTAGTAGAGACGGGGTTTCACCGTGTTAGCCAGAATGGTCTCGATCTCCTGACCTCGTGATCCACCTGCTTCGGCCTCCTAAACTGCTGGGATTACAGGAGTGAGCCACCACACCCGGCTCAGATCTGTAATTTTTATGTAAGAAGTAGCAAGTACTGAAAGTGGCCTAATAATACATATATGTGCTGGAAGATTTAAGGGCCCGACATTTATGAAGTTTTTAGTTCAGTGAATGGAGGAATGCTAAGACATTCCTTTAAGGGAAAAGGCAAGTTATTGCAATTTGTACTCTACGCATGCAGAGGTAAAATGCTTGGTAGACCTCTTTGGATTTGGAAAGCAGCATAGAACACACTTGGAAACTCTATTCTAACAAATAGGCCTCTTGATGGATCCCAAGTTGTATAGCGTATGCTTGTGATGCAATTGAAGCTCCATTTTCAAAGATACCTCATTTCTTCTGTATTTTTGGTTCTCAAAATAAGGTAAGACCTTGACAAGTTGTTCATCTATTTTTGCCTTTTTTTTTCTTTTTTTTCTTTTTTCTTTTAGGAGACAGAGTATCGCTCTGTCACCCAGGCTGGAGCGCAGTGGCTCAATCTCGGCTCACTGCAACCTCCACCTCCCAGATTCAAGCAATTCTGCCTCAGCCTCCTGAGTAGCTGGGACTACAGGCGCACGCCACCACGCCCAGCCTATTTTGGCCTTTAAGATCTCTGATCAGTTAACCGCTTCCAAAGGTTTATGTAGGTTTAACAATTCTCATTACCATTATGATCATGACCCTTCTGCACTAACCATGACTATCTTGCTGCTTGTGAGTAAATTCTGCTGTGAGAACTGTTCCATTCCAGAACCTATCATCCCCTTTGACATCAGGAATCTCATTTTACTGTCAGTATCTATAACACACAACTATACCCACATTTTTACATGAGGCTGGTTCTCCCTTTACCAAGTAATTTCTCATGGTGAAAGAACTGTCCTCTGGCCCCTGTTGGGGGTCAAAATCTGAGGAATTAGTGAGCATAGTACTTATGACAAATCTATATTAATAATATTTCCTTAAATCCCTATATTTATGCCAATAAATTTTTGACATCTCTACTTTACCTTAATATTGGCCTCTGTCAAGTTCAGCTTTCAGCTAATCAGCTAAGGAGAAACAAAGATACAAATAGATCAACAAACCAAAGTCTTGTTTATTGTAAAAGCTAACAAATACACAAATTTTGCCAAGATATAACAAGAATAAAAGTAAAAAATAAATATTATTAATAAAAAACAATATAACTACAAATACAGAAAAGATTCCAAATTTGGGGGTTTTTTGAGATGGGGTCTCACTCTGTCACCCAACTAAAGTTCAGTGGTGTGTTCATGGCTCACTGCAACCTCGAACTCTCAGGCTGAAGCAATCCTCCCACCTCAGCCTCCCAAGCAGCTGGGACTACAGGCAAGCACCACCACGCCCAGCTAATTTTTTAAAATTTTGTAGAGATGGAGTCTCACTTGTTATGTTGCCCAGGCTGGTCTCAAACTCCTGGACTCAAGCGATCCTCCCACCGTGGCCTCTCAAAGAGCTAGAATTATAGGCATGAGCCAGCACGCCCATCTGAGATTTTAAAATCAGTAGGAACATATCTGTAATTTCATGTCAATAAATATATAAACTTAGTAGGAAAAAATCGACAAAAACTTCCTCAAGAATTGATAAAGCAGTGTGGAAAACTGAATTATATGCTATCTTTTGCGGTTGCTAACTTTTTTTTTTTTTTTTTTTTTTTTTTTTTCTTTTTTTTTTGAGACGAGTTCGCTCCGTTGCCGGGCTGGAGTGCAGGTGCCGGATCTCACTCACTGCAAGCTCGCGTTCCCCCGGGTTTCGCCGCCGATTCTCCTGGCCTCAGCCCTTACCCGGAGTAGCTGGGCACTACAGGCGCCCCGCCTATTCTCGCAGGCCGCTAGTTTTGTTTGTATTTTATAGTTAGAGACGGGGGTTTCACCGTGTTCGCCAGGATGGTCCCGATCTCCTGACCTTGTTGATCCACCCGTCTCGGCCTCCCAAAGTGCTGGGATTAGAGGCTTGAGCCACCGCGCCCGGCCCTTGCTAGATTTTTAAACGGTTTGTCACCAATCCTCTAGCGTGAATGTGGTGTCTCCAACCTGCTGGCCACTTCCTACTTATCCTGCCTGACTGACGTGATTTTGCTGCCGTATTGTATTACTGTGATGTTCTATAAAATGTTCAGTCTACTTCTATTCAGATTATATTATGACAGGCCTGGGGTCAAACTGAATGCACAATATTGTCTGTCCCATGTTAATGCATACATTTTCTGATTCTTTTTCCTGAATGGAATAAAAAGAATTGATTTCCCGACCCAAGACCACTTAAATCTGCTTTAGAAAAAAGTCCTGTCTGCAAGCGGGACTTGGACCTGGCTGAGTTCACTTGTAGTCATTCTCTAGGATTTGTCAGGTCACTACGAGGTCTGTGTTATCGAATTAAATAATAGTATCACAGGGCACTACTACCACATTCTTTAGGTCTTTATGAGTCGCACTCACCTCCGTCACCCCCTCCAGCTCTTCTCCCCAAAATGCAATATTGTTTTTAATTTACGATCTTACCTTTGGGGTGGGATTCAGAGGTTTTCACCTGGCCTTCCCCACTATCGTGGCTTTTAACCAAAGACCAAGAATCCAATGTAGAAAGTACTCCAACTGCCAAGAATGACAATCCCAATTATACATTCAAAGACCAAGCAAATGAGTAATGCATGGGTCACTGGCCCTACAGTAAGGCTAAATGTATGACCAGGCCCAAATATGCTCTCATGCTAATGGAGGCATGATAATGCTATGAAAGCCTGAGTATCAATATCAACTCAGATTTTGTGTATAATAGTCTTTAAAATTTCTGGATATTACCCTTTACCCAGTATATAGTCAACCAAATAAGTGCCCATCAGTCTTTGATGAAGGGCTGGAGGTATCATCACAGTATATATTTGCCCTGGTGGTGTAGGGCCCTTCCCCTTGGGGACCCACCTACTTCTTTAGTGTCTTTCTGATCTGAATGTTAGCTCAAGTTCCACCATCATGGCATTTCACTGAGGCAACTGCCCTTAGCCTCTTGCTCACCCATTCTCATCTTCTTGGATTATGTTTACTAACAAATTTCCTGGTTGTCTGTCTATCTAGTTTATCCTTAGGAAAGTTATGTTTTACTAACCATCTTCACAACTTCCTGTGTATCAAACCCTCCTGGCTGTCACACTGACCTTACTATTGATTATAATAAACGTGAATCCCTGGCTTCTGCTAATTAAGACCCACCACCCGGCCTTTCTTCCTTCAACTGTGGGATCCTTACAGGTGTGATGCCCCAAATACCTTTCAAGAAAATCCTCCCCATTCTCCTGGAGGGACTTGATGCTTCTGGGAGTTACCACAGTATTTGAGACTGTGGCCTTTTCAGGCAGCTCCCAGACTGTGCGTGAGCAGCATAGGGGATAGGGTGGCCTGGCATCATTTCTGCTCAATGTGGAACTCCTCTGTGGTAAATATTTGTGCTTGCATTTTACTTTGAGCTGACAAGAAATATCCCATTCCATAGAGACTTCTGGCAAAGGTGGCAGCCCAGCTGCTACATATTTCACTGGCAGTTACCTGGGAAAATGTCCAAATGGAGGAAAACACCCTGTTTGGTGTGATTACCCACGCATTTAAAAGGTATGGAAGGGGCCAGGCGCAGTGGCTCATGCCTGTAATCCCAGCGCTTTGGGAGGCCAAGGCGGACGAATCAGGAGGTCAGGAGATCGAGACCATCCTGGCTAACACGGTGAAACTGCCTCTTTACTAAAAATACAAAAAAAAAATTAGCTGGGCTTGGTGGCGGGCTCCTGTAATCACAGCTACCCAGGAGGCTGAGGCAAGAGAATCGTTAGAACCCGGAAGGCAGAAGTTGCAGTGAGCCAAGATCGCACCACTGCACTCCAGCCTGGGTGACAGAGCGAGATTCCATCTCAAAAATAAATAAATAAATAGTATGGAAGGAAGAGGTTAGTAATATAGAGAAAGACAATGACATTGATCAGTTAATGCTAAGTTGCATTGATGCCACCATTTTAATTTCTTTTCCTTTGATTTTCCAAATTTAAATGACTTTTCTGGGTGTCATACTAACTCTTTCAGAGTTTTAATAATGGATGTGACAAGCCTGATTTTTCTAGTGGCCCAAGTTGCACAAAGTATCTTTCAAAACTCCAACTTTTACTGCTTGAAGTTTAGAAGCAGTTGTTTCTTCCAAACAACAATCCTCTGAGCTATGGGCTCTTACTATTTCCTTTCTTTTGGGCTGGCAAACTGTTAAATTCTAGCCTGAGGTGATTTCTTCCTAAAACCTTGCTAAACACAGTCAGTATCAACCAATACATGCTACTAACATTCTAACACTAGTTATTACTCAGAACAGCATGTCCTGTGTGCTTGCTGTGTGCTTGGCAGTCTAAGTATTCATTCCTTTCATCCTGACAACAATCTTAACAGGTAGATACGGTTATTATTCAGTTTTCATATGAGCAAACACAGACATAACTTTCCCAATTTTTTGAAGGTAGTAAAAGGCAGTACCAAGATTCAAACCCAGATAGTCTTGCCCCAGAATATGTGGTCTTAATTATTACACTCTAATGTTTCTGTTACAGATAATCACAGTAGTCTAGAGATGAGGAATAACAGTAGTGGAAGTGAGAGTAAATGAGAAGTTTGTAGGTGAGAGACATTTGAAAGAAGAAAGATTGTGGCTTAGAGAGATTGTTGCCCATGTGACATGTGAGACAAGGAGGTACAGGATGAGGAAAATAGTGTTGACTGAAATTTCTGCTTACGTGAATATTGGTTCCAGTCACAGAAATAGATGAGAAGGCAAGGAAATCTTATTTGTAGACTTTGGCATGGAACTAATGTCAGGATTGAATTCAGAACAATAGTGGCCTTAGGATTTATATGCTATTTATGTGTTTCTAATATGTTCATGTGTCTCATAATAACTCTGAAAACTAGACAGGTTTGGGTTTATCAGCTTTCTAGCCAGTATAATTATGATTGCAAAGGAAATAATGGAAAATTCAAAGGTTGCATGGCTGCAACTAGGCACTCAATTGATAATCAGTTAGGCTCCATTATTCATTTCTCTGTCAACTGCACTCTCTCTCCTTCATTTTGAGTCATCCCTGCAAGCAAAGGAGATGAACACAAATAGCTCCACTTAATACTGTTCTAACAGATTTTGGTCCCTGGGGAAGAGAACTCTCTCTTCCAACATCTATTTACACAATTTCAGAGGCCAGGCACAGTGACTCATGACTGTAATCCCGACACTTTGGGAGGCCAAGGCAGGTGGATCACTTGAACCCAGGAGTTTGAGACCAGCCTGGGCAACTTGACAAAAACCCACCTCTACCAAAAAAAAAAAAAAAAAAAGCCAGGTGTGGTGCATGCATCTGTAGTCTCAGCTAATTGAGGGGCTGAAGTGGGAGGATCACCTGGGCCTGGGGAGGTCAAGGCTACAGTGAGCCATGATCGTGCCACTGCACTCCAACCTGGGCAACAGAGTAGGACCTTGTCTTAAAAAAATACTCAGAGGGTACACAAATCCTGGGTGAGCATTATGGCCATAGGAGAGCATACTTATTGGACATCCTGGATCACATAACCATTTATGTAATGGGAAGTGCCATAATTTTCAGCCATTGGTGTCACATGGAATGGGGAAGACCTGTTTCCTTAACTAAAGAGGTGCTGGAGAGACATAATCCCAAAACCTCCATTCTGTCTAAATTGACTAAAAACCTGAAGAAATTTGCCCAAATCTGCATGGTAATTGTTATACAAATGGGGCAAATAAGATATGCCTTTCAAGTCTCTGTGAAGTTATCAGTTCTCATAATTTTTCTGGGTCTTGGGCTATGAAAAATTCTACTGTTCATTTGGAGCATCTTGAAGAAACTAGCCATTTTACATAAATGGTACAATTTAATCAGAAGCTTAGGTTCTGAAATCAGACAAAACTGGGATTCAAACTCCAGCTGTCTCGCCTCTGCACTTAAATTAATAAACATGATAGAAAATTATTAACATAATAAAATATAACATTTATGTTAATTCATGTACACCATGCACAAAAATTAATGCAAGATGAATTTAAGACTTAAATGTAAAACCTAAAACTATAAAAAACCTGGAAGATAACTTAGGAAATAACATTCTGGACATAGGGAGAGGTGACAACATGCTGGCGGCCCGTGCTTGCTCTCAGCACCTCCTAGGCCTGGGCGTCTGCTCTGGCCACACTTGAGGAGCCCTTCAGCCCGCCATGGCACTGTGGGAGGCCCTCTCTGGGCTGGCCGAGGCCAGAGCCGGCTCCCTCTGCTTGCCAAGAGGTGTGGAGGGAGTGGCGCTGGTGGGCCTGCGTGAGTTCCCTGTGGGCGCGGACTCGGCGGGCCCCACACTCGGAGTGGCCAGCTGGTGCCGCCGGCCTGGGCAGAGAGGGGTTTAGCACCAGGGCCAGCAGCTGTGGAGGGTGGGCAGGGTGCCCCAGCACTACCAGTTTGCTTGTACACTCAAATTCTTGCTGGGCTTCAGCCGCCTCCCCGCGGGACAGAGCTCAGGACCTGCAGCCCGCCATGCCTGAGCCCCCCAGCGGTGGGCTCCTATGGGGCCGGAGCCTCCCCTATGGGCGCGGCCCCCTGCTCTGCGGCACCCGGTCCCATCGACCACCCAAGTGCTGAGTGCAGGCATGAGGTGGGGACTGGCAGGCAGCTCCCCCCGCTGCCTTGGCACGGGAGCCACTAGGGCAAGCCAGCTGGGCTCCTGAGTGGGGTGGGGACTTGGAGAACTTGTATGTCTAGCTAGAGGATTGTAAATGCACCAATCAGCACTCTGTGTCTAGCTCAAGGTTTGTAAACGCACCAATCAGTGCTCTGTGTCTAGCTAATCTAGTGGGGACTTGGAGAACTTTTACGTTTAGCTAGAGGATTATAAATGCACCAATCAGCACCTGTCAAAACGGACCAATCAGCTCTCTGTAAAAATGGGCCAATCATCAGGATGTGGGTGGGGCCAGATAAGGGAATAAAAGCAGACTGCCAGAGCCAGCAGTGGCAGCCCACTGTGGTTCCCTTCCGCATTGTGGAAGCATTGTTCTTTTGCTCTTTGTGATAAATCTTGCTGCTACTCACTCTTTGGGTCCACACTGCCTTTATGAGCTATAACACTCACCACGAAGGTCTGCAGCTTCACTCCTGAGGCCGTCAAGACCAAGAACCCAGCGGGAGAAATGAACAACTCCAGACAGGAGGAACGAACAACTCCAGACACACTGCCTTAAGAGCTGTAACACTCACCGCAAAGGTCTGTAGCTTCACTACTGAAGCCAGCGAGACCACAAACCCACCAGAAGGAAGAAACTCTGCACACGTCCGAACATCAGAAGGAACAAACTCCCGACACAGCATCTTTAAGAACTGTACCACTCACTGCGAGGGTCTGCGGCTTCATTCTTGAAGTCAGTGAGACCAAGAACCCACCAATTCCAGACACAATAGGAACTGGCAATGATTTCATGACAAAGACACCAAAAGCAATTGCAACAAAAGCAAACATTGACAAATGGGATATAATTAAACTATAAGAGCTTGTTGGTACAACAAAAAAAACTATCAACAGAGTGAACAGACAATCTAAGGAATGGGAGAAAATATTTGCAAGTGATGCTTCAGACAAAGGTCTAATATTTAGAACCTATAAGGAACTTAAACAAATTTACATCCAAAAAACAAATAATGTCTCTTTAAAAATAGGCAAAGAACATGAACACTTTTCAAAAGAAGACACACATGTGGCCAAAAGCATATTTAAAAATGCTCGACATGGCTGGGCATGGTGGCTCACGCCTGTAATCCCAGCACTTTGGGAGGCTGAGGTGGGTGGATCATGAGGTCAGGAGATCAAGACCATCCTGGCTAACACAGTGAAACCCTGTCTCTACTAAAAATACAAAAAATTAACCGGGCATGGTGGCAGGCACCTTTAGTCCCAGCTACTCAGGAGGCTGAGGCAGGAGAATGGTGTGAACCCAGGAGGTGGAGCTTGCAATGAGCCGAGATCACACCACTGCACTCCAGCCTGGGCAACAGAGCAAGACTCCGTCTCAAAAGAAAGTTCGACATCACTGATCATTAAAGAAATGCAAATCAAAACCACAATAAGATACCATCTCATACCAGTCAGAATGGATATTATTAAAAATAAAAAAATAACAGATGCTGGCAAAGTTGCAGAGAAAAGGAAACACCTATACACTGCTGATGGGAATGTAAATTAGCTCAGCCATTGTGGAAAGCAGTGTGGTGATTCCTCAATAAACTAAAAATAGAATTACCATTTGACCCAGTAATCCCATTATTGGGCATACCCAAAGGAATAGACAGTATTCTATCAAAAGACACGTGCACAAATGTGTTCACTGCAGCACTATTCACAATAGCAAAGAGACAGAATCAACTAAATGCCCACCAATGGTATATTGGATAAAGAAAATGTGGTACATATACACCATACAGCCATAAAAAAGAATGAGATTATGTCCTTTGCAGCAACATGGATAGAGCTGGAGAACATTATCCTTAGCAAATTAACACAGGAACAGAAAACTAAATATTGTATGTTCTCACTTACAAATAGGAGGTATATAACAAGAATACATGGACACCAAGAGGGGAACAACAGACACTGCAGCCTATTTGATGGTGGAGTATGGGAGGAGGGAGAGGATGAGAAAAAATACCTTTCAGGTATTATGCTTAGTACCTGGGTGATGAAATAATCTGTAAACCAAACCCCCATGACAGAAGTTTACCTGTATAACAAATCTGCATATGTACCCGTGAAACTAAAATAAAAGTTAAAAAATAATAGGAAAATAAAAAATAATAACTTTGTGTGCTTTTCTTATCAGTCCGTCTACTGAGAGCTTATTTAAGCAGACTTGAGAGGGCAAACTTTCAGAGGGCAAAGATAATTTACAATTCCAACTCCATATTTCTAAAGTCCTTATCAGGTCCTTGCCTTCTTCAGAAGGCAAATGGTAGATGTAAATAACAATGGGGTCCAGGACATGTTGCTCCAAAATATGCCTTTTTGGCATATTTTGAGGTATTATTTGGAAAAACTGCAGACATATGAGATGCTCTGAGAAGTTATACTTTTGTAAGAGATATTATCTATAAAGGAAATCTTTATTTATTTATTTATTTTTGAGATGGAGCCTTGCTCTGTCTCCCAGGCTGGAGTGCAGTGGCGTGATCTCAGCTCACTGCAAGCTCCACCTCCTGGGTTCACGCCATTCTCCTACCCCAGCCTCCCGAGTAGCTGGGACTACAGGCACCCACCACCATGCCCGGCTAATTTTTTGTATTTTTAGTAGAGACGGGGTTTCACCATGTTGACCAGGATGGTCTCAATCTGACCTCGTGATCTGCTCGCTTCAGCCTCCCAAAGTGCTGGGACTACAGGCGTGAGCCACTGCGCCTGGCCTATTTATTGTTTTAAAATTTTATTGTAAGATATCATCAGGAAGGTAAATCTCCATTTATAACTGTTTCCTGCTCTGCACCAGATAGAAAGGGATGACTCAAAATCACTAGAGATTTAGTCAGTGCGGGAGGGCATCAATTTAAGTCTGCATACCAATCCTGACCCTTGTTTCATGGTTATCAGAGCCCTGACCCACAGCCGTCTTTATTTGTTTCAGAGAAGTATATTGGTTAAGCCTGAAGTCTAAGACAACTTTTTTTTTTTTTGACGGAGGCTCACTCTGTCACCCAGGCTGGAGTGCAATGGCACGATCTTGGCTCACTGCAACTTCCACCTCCCAGGTTCAAGTGATTCTCCTGTCTCAGCCTCCCCAGTAGTTGGGATTATAGGCGTGTGCCATCATGCCTGGCTAATTTTTTGTATTTTAGTAGAGATTGGGTTTCACCACGTTGCCCAGGTTGGTCTTGAATTCCTGAGCTCAAGCAATCCACCCGCCTCGGGTTCCCAAAGTGCTAGGATTACAGGCGTGAGCTCCCATTCTCCATTCTTTGGCCACTGAATAAAACTTGATTGTCTCTTCAGTTGGGTGTTCTTTCTTTGTAGCCAATGTAAGGTAGGGAAAGAACACAGTTTAATGTGACAAAAGGACTCACTAAATGAATAAGCTCATTAAGATTCATATCACTGCATTAGTTCATCAATGTTATGACAAGTTGCAACACATAGCTCAAAACTACACAAAACTGTTATCTTACAGTTCTTAAATTGGAATTTTGACATCAGTTTCACTAGGCAAAAACCATGGTGTAAGCAGGGGTGCATTCCTTCCGTAGGCTGTAGGGAGGAATCTGTTTCCTTGCCTTTTCCAGCTTCTACAGGCCACCCTGATTGCTTGGCTTGTGGTTTCTTCCTCCATCCTCAAAACCAGCAATGACCGGCCAAGTCTTTCTCATACTGAATCACTCTGACATCTCTGTAGCCAAATATTCCTTTGCCTTCCTCTTATAAAGACACTGGTGATTACATCTAGTCCACCCAGATTATCTAGGATAATCTCTCAATTTAATAATTATTAACTTAATCACATCTGCAAAGTCCCTTTTACTATGTAAGGTAACATATTTATAGGTTCCACGAATTCATATGCCAACATCTTGAGGGAGCCATTCAGCCTACTAATTAGTATAGAGATTCAGAAAAACCCAAACAGCAGAACTGAATATTCAGCTACTTGTGTGTTAAGACAGTGTCCCTGGTAACTCTCAAGCCAAAGGATATAAACTGGGCTATAAAAACGGATATCGCAGCTTACATGTTTCTCATCACATTGAGAAGGCTTATAAACCATCTCAGACACCAAATGCAGCCATCCTGGTTTGTGAAGCTCAGTTGATCCGAAAATTTTATACATCATCATTTGAAATATCCTCCTGCATGCAAGTCACATCAGTAACTTCAGAGAATGTCTTTATATTTTTTAAAAAACATACAATTTTATGCCATGTAATTTTGCCCTTATTCCCATAATGTGGCCATTCTTTTCACACAGACCTATCCTACACTGGATGGTTATTGTAGGAGTCCTTAGTTCAGTGATCTTTTCACCTGAATTTCCTCTAGAGAGAATTTGGAAGTTAGCCTTTACTTTTAAAACGTTGACTTAGTCAATGAAATAAGATTTTCTAGTGTAAGGGAAGGTTGTATTTGAGACCATCAAATGTGGGGCAGTGTGCCTTAGTAGGCATGAGGATGTGCTGTTTCTATCTCCCTTCAAGGAAAGGCTTGTAGTACAAGTGTGGGAAGTTCAGTTAGCAGACAGCCCTCACCTGTCAAGCCCTTCATGGTCAGCCTTTGCTGCAGAAGAGCTTCGTCCAAAGTCACCCCGCTTCCCAGGTCAGGCTGTATTCAGTGACTGAAAGAGGTATGAACACAGACTAGACCACGCTTGCCTGACACCTGAACCCTGTCAGGCAACACTCACCACAGAGATCCATTCTGAGTTGGGAGCAGTTTTGTAGGATCTGCATTGCAGTTTAACTTTTTCTTTTGCTTAATCCTACTTCCTTCTCTTTCCTTTCACAGATACTGATCTACAGTGAATACCTCCAAAGTATATCTCAGAGTCGACTTTCAGAAAACCCAATGGATTGCAGCTTGTACCATTATTGAGGTGCTCCAAAATAGCAAAGGATGGGCCAAAGTTTTGGAACTGGATTACTCATTATCCAGCTTACATACAAACCCCACCACTGTGGCAGGTGGAGCACAAAGAGGCCCTGGCATAAGGAGGTGGTTCAATCATTAAATAGTTCACCAATAGTAAATTAAGAGGCAGCACCTCTGTTATGTAACAGATGTTTGAACTTAGGAGATTATTATTAAATAACAGGTTTCAGTAGCTGATATGGTTTGGCTGTGTCCCCATCCAAACCTCATATTGAGTTGTAGCCCCCATCATCTCCTTGTGTCACAGGAGGGACCCAGGGAAGGTAACTGAATCATGGAGATGGGTTTTTCCCATGCTGTTCTTGTGATAGTGAATCTCATGAGGTCTGATGGTTTTATAAAGGGCAGTTCCTCTGTACATGCTCTCCTTCCTGTCACCATGTAAGATGTGTCTTTGCTCCTCCTTCACCTTGCGTCATGATTGTCAGGCGTTCCCAGTCACGTGACACTCTGAGTTCATTAAACCTCTTTTTCTTTATAAATTACCCAATCTGGGGTATTTCTTTATAGCAGTATGAGAATGGACTAATACAGTGGCTACTGCTAAAAGCCACTGATGCTCTACATAAAGGTAACAAACAGTTGAGGCCAAATAATAGACAATTGATTGCAGCTGTGAAAGAGGGCATTTGGCTGCACAAAAAGCAGCTCACACCTGCTGTATCACAAGTGGCATTAGGTCCTTGGCTTGCAGAAAAAAAAACTATCCTGGCAGGAAAGGCCATGTGGGAGCCTCAAACTACAATCCACCCAAGATAGTAAATAAGAACAATCTCTGTGGGAATAGTAGAGATTAGAGTCACATTTCAGGCTACAAAAGATTTAGGAGTGATGGTTCCCATCATCTCTCTAGTAAAAACTACTCACAACTGCAATTCAACTTCAAGCTCAACTGAGTAGTAGTCCTGATCACAGCCATTAGGCCAGATGTGATATTTCCACTAGAAGAGATTAACACAGCCTCAGATACATGGTACATGGCTACTGATCCAGTAAATGCATTTTTTTACATCCTGATTCAGAAAAAAGGATAAATGTTTGCATTCATATCAAGTGAAATGAAGTGGGCAATGAAATGAACAATATACACAGCTGGGCACGGTGGCTGACGCCTGTAATCCTAGCACTTTGAAAGGCTGAGGTGGGTGGATCATGAAGTCAGGAGATAGAGCCCATCCTGGCTAACGCGGTGAAACCCCGTCTCCACTAAAAATACAAAAAAATTAGCCGGGCGTGGTGGTGGGCACCTGTAGTCCCAGTTACTCGGGAGGCAGAGGCAGGAGAATGGCATGAACCCGGGAGGTGGAGCTTGCAGTGAGCCGAGATCGCGCCACTGCACTCCAGCCTGGGCGACAGAGCGAGACTCCATCTCAAAACAAAAACAAAGACAAAAAACAAACAATATACATGAAATGGACAATGGTATAACTACAGTTTTGCTCCCAGGGCAATATTAACTCTCGCAACCCCAGAGTTCTGGTTACGGGAAGCACAAGGTTCCCCCAGAGGATCATCTGTAATCTTCCTGCTTCCACACTGCGGTACCCAAACCCATGTGTCCTCTTTGAAAACACAGCACTGTATAAAGGTCAAACATGAAGGATTAGTCCCAAAGGGGGCACTTTCCACCAGAGGACAGAGTGAGTGTTCTAAATTACAAACTACAGATACAGCATGGAACTTTGTACTCCTGTGTCCAGGGACCAGCATGCCAGAAAAGCCACTCTTTGCTGGGGCATTGACACTGATCATCAGAAGGTATGGCTGCTTACACAACAGGGCAGGAGAAAAAAGGAGTGGAACTCAGGTGGTCCACCTAGGTGCCTCCTTGAACTTCCTTGCCCCATTGTGATGTAAATGGACAAATACAGCAACTTGGATCTGAAAAGGACATGGTGAACAGGGCTCTGACCCCCTCAGGAATAAGGGTCTGGGACAAGCTACCACGAAAGCCACTTATGTCCACAGAGGTGCTAACAGAGTGTGATGAGAATCTACAGTGAATGATACAGACAGCAACTGCAACATTAGGGGCTGTGGTTTGTCCTACGAATCTTCTCTTAGTCTCTCCTCAGAGAGAGCCCCACCAGAATCCTAGAGCAGCAGCTTCCCAAATGTAACATAGACAAGGGGATCTAAGCGGTGGGAAGGATGGACTGTGATCACAAACGTGCATTATGACTCAGATCTCTCCTCAAGGTGGGACTTGCCCAGGGCAGGGAGAGTCATCAGCAGAGAGCCTCCACTTGTGAAGCTGGCCTCAGCTGAAATGAGCTGCTTCACCTAAGAAAATAGCAACATCACCTAAGAAAAGAGCTGCTTCACCTAAGGTTGCTTCCTTCCCAGGGCAGCCTGAGTCTGGGTGATGGGGTGAGCAACACAGGGTTATAAGGGCCTGGCCATCTTGGTTCAACACGAGGCACTCCAATGGGCAGTACATGTTCCAGAGTTCCCTGCTGGCTCCAATGCAGTGCAAATTGAATTCTTCTTCAGCTCAATGTTTTCTTACTTCTTCGATCATTTCACAGCTGTTGATCCTCAATAGACATCTTGCACCCAAACTTCTCTGTAACCACATCCAGAGAACAAGTTACAACATAGCCTGATTTCCTGTTAGAAATATTTGGGTTGTAACAAACACAACTTGAGCCAGATGAAGCAAACATGAGAATTTATTAGGATATTTGGAGTATCTCACAGAAGAATTCAACAATCAAGGCATGAAAAGGGCAGAGGTGGACCTGGACGCGAAGACCGGAAGAACCAGGTACTGGAACACAATAAGGACTCTTTATTGGTTTTGCTTCTATGATGGCTTCATTCTTCTCTCTCACTGCAGACCATGTTTCTCCATGTGGCAGAAAACAGCCACTCACTGCACCCACATTTAAATATAGCTTGTGATGCTAAAATTACATAGACAAAAAGATAGTCCTAGCTTTCTAGAAGCTTTCTAGTGGAAAAGATAAAACATGCAATGGTTATATTATCACAGTGAGAAACACACGTACAGGTTCATATAGATTCAATAGGCATTAACAAGGAACAAGGGCATTTCAATTGCAGATTTGCAAAAACGTAAGCAATAAGAGAAATCTCAAGGAACTACAAGTTGTTCACAAAGGCCAGAAAATATTGCATAGGAGGAAAAAGTTTTCAGAAATGACAGTGGATAGGCAGGCATTGGTTTGTACAAAAGTCCTTGCATACCATAAGCAGAATATTACACTTTAAGTCCACAATAAGCCACACGATATTTCAACGAGGCATGTGTAATCAGGGTTGTATTTAAAAATAATCACTATGTATACATGCGAAAAATGGGCTGAGGCCGGGCACGGTGGCTCAAGCCTGTAATCCCAGCACTTTGGGAGGCCGAGACGGGCGGTTCATGAGGTCAGGAGATCAAGACCATCCTGGCTAACCCGGTGAAACCCCGTCTCTACTAAAATACAAAAAACTAGCCGGGCGAGGTGGCGGGCGCCTGTAGTCCCAGCTACTCGGGAGGCTGAGGCAGGAGAATGGCGTGAACCCGGGAGGCGGAGCTTGCAGTGAGCTGAGATCCGGCCACTGCACTCCAGCCCGGGTGACAGAGCAAGACTCCGTCTCAAAAGAAAAAAAAAAAGAAAGAAAGAAAAATGGGCTGAAAAATGATAGCAAGGTGCAGAAAACATGCATGCATCTGCAAGGGTTATGATTGGTTAAGTTTATCAGCAGTTAGGCCACGGGTAGGTGTTGAGCATCTGAAAGCTTATTGGTATCTGTATAGACATTAATAAGACCTCTGAAATTGACAACCTGGACATAGATTGCTGGAATGACTGAGAAGGTCTCAAATGTAGATTCCAAATGCCACTGCTGTAGATTTTGCTAGAAAGTTACTTTTGATAAATCTGGCATTCTGTGGGTGCATTTTATGTCAACATTCTAACAGATGTTCCTGAAACCAAAGTATCACAAATATATGGACCCATAGATAATGATGTCAGATCCTGCAAGGAAAAGCTACACAGAAGGCAATCCTGGTACAGGCCTCAAAATTCATTCTGGACCTTAAGGAAAACCTACTACTTAGTAAAAGGAAAACAATGTAAATTATCCTTTGTAGAACTGTGCACAATTCCAGGTCAGTGGGAAAATCTGGGCAGTAAGAGAACAAGAAAAGGGGATGCTTCCTGTATTTGGCCTCCTTTAGTATGCTATTTCAATGTACCTTATTGTGCTCCATAAAATCAAAAATAAATCCACTCTAACTTTAAAACTTTCTTCTTGATGTAGAATTTGTGGTAGGAACCAATAAGGGACAATGCAGAGACATAGTTTTGTGGTTTACAAGGTAATTTCAAAAACACACTAAAAAATCTCTAATTTTAGAATCAGAGCTCTCATGACACTTTAGAAGGTGAGTTCTAGTGACTACTGCACAATGTATTTGAACCTCTGCATCAGTTCTTAACTAGACCTCTATTGTCAGTGTCAATCCTCCCCATAACACCTGATGTTTAGAAAAAATGTTTGTTCTTGGGCATTCAATCAATAGGTTAATGTTGAAGTTCTGTTATCGAGTGTAGGAAGTATCAGGTTTAACTGCTTAACAGTTAATAGAATAATCTAGAATTTCCAAGACCTAATGAATCAATCTCTGGGACTGGAAAGAGAATGATAGATGGAAAGAAAAAAATAGGACAAAAATCACAAAGTACAACATCTCCTTCTAACTGTTCATTTGCATTAGTTGGTCTCCCACATCTAGTAAAATGACTTTGAGATATTAAAAAGTAGGAAGTTTTTTTTTTTCTTTTTTTTTTTGAGACAGAGTCTAGCTCTGTTGCCCAGGCTGGAGTGCAGTGGTGCCATCTTGGCTCACTGCAACCTCCACCTCTCGGGTTCAAGTGATTCTCCTGCCTCAGCCTCCCAAGTAACTGGGATTACAGGCACATGCCACCACACCCAGCTAATTTTTTTTTTTTCGAGACAGAGTCTTGCTCTGTCGCCCAGGTTGGAGTGCAGTGGCGCAATCTCAGCTCACTGCAAACTCTGCCTCCCGGGTTCACACCATTTTCCTGCCTCAGCCTCCCAAGTAGCTGGGACTACAGGCGCCCGCCACCATGCCTGGCTAATTTTTTGTATTTTTAGTAGAGACGGGGTATCGCCGTGTTAGCCAGGATAGTCTCAATCTCCTGACCTCATGATTCACCTGCCTCAGCCTCCCAAAGTGCTTGGACTACAGGCATGAGCCACCATGCCCAGCCAATTTTTAGTAAAGACAGGGTTTCACCATGTTGGCCATGAACATGTTGGTCTTGAATTCCTGACCTCAAGTGATCCACCCTCCTCAGCCTCCCAAAGTGCTGGGATTACAGGCGTGAGCCATCATGCCCAGCCAGGAAGTTCATACACTTGAGTACAAATAAAAAGTTGGAAAATTAGATGCTTTAAAATTATAGCACGAAAAGACAGAATTATTTGGCTGTTGAATTGGTATGCTGGTTTAGAAAATTATTCTCATTTATTTAAAATTCCAACTTTCCCAAAATGTTGCAAAATCAATAATTAAAGGAGAAAATACCGTTCACGGTAAAGGTGCAAAATATCATACTGATACAACAATTTGAACATAAAAGGTGAAGCCTTGATTTTTTCTAAGTTTGCAATCAAGCTCAATATTGGACTTTTCTAAATTTCATCAGCATACAAAAAATATTAACTTTGTCAAGCAACATTGAGAGAACATTACAAAATCCTTACTTAGCTAAGGGATGGTTCATGCATTTTTACGGAAGTATACTTAAATACTGTAAGTTCTCAATGTGAAGTTTTCCATGGGGATAATGCAACTAGTGAAAGAAAGTCAAATACATTTCAAATGATAAAATGGAAATCTTGTTTCCTAAAACAGATAGTTCCTGACTTAAGAGGATGTGACTTACAGTTTCTCAACATTACAATGGTATCCATACAACTACTATTTTTCACTTTCAGTATTCAATAATTACATCAGATATTCAACACCTTTTGATAAAATAGACGATGCATTAGAATGTGTTCTGAGAATGTTTAAGGTAGGCTACGCTAAGCTATGATGTTTGGTAGGTTGGGTGTATTAAATGCATTTTCGACTTACAATGTTTTCAACTTACAATGGGTTTATTGGGATGTAACCCCACTGTAAGTTCAGGATCATATGTACTTTTCCAGTGACCACAGAAATTTGTTAGAAAATAGGCTTCTTTGAATGTCAAAAATGTTTTTCCAGCATAAAATTCCCTAATACTTTACATCTTCAGAAATGTGATTTTTTAATAATTCATTTATTCATCTAATTTTTTACAAGATATTTTATGCAACACAAAGAGCATAATAGTACCACAAAATATCCATGATACTTTAATCACAGTAAATTAAAATAGTGGTATTTGGGTTACATATCACTTAAGATACACAGATATATATAAAATATATGGAGGCATCTCACTGAGAAAAAGATTTGATACAGCACTACCTTATTTCATTTAGTTTGGGTGTTGTAATGTAGTTCAAACATCTTTATTTTGCTCATTCAGTTATATATTACTATGGTTATTCTGTGGTTCCTGCCTTTGCATATTTATTTTATATAAACTGTTACTCAGACTCTGAGGATGCAGAAGACTTACATAATGTTGGCTTTAGTTACTGAATAGAAAGGTCAGTAAAAACAAAAGACCCCTTATGTATGTCTATAATAAGGAAAAAGAAATGGGTTATCACTCAAGGTACTTATTAATGTAGCCATGTTACATGACTTTCCATTTTCTATATTATTGTTAAAAAACAAAAACCAGGGGTGTGTAGTGTGTCTTCACAGACATCAGAGGCACTATAAGGCATATGCATTTCATAATCCCAATTACACTAAATTATAAGTCAGTTCAAAACGCAAAACATATGTGACACTAGAAGATAAGCCACAAATACCACTAAGAAATTTTTTAGATGTTTCAATGGTGAATTTATTCACATAATTTTATTCACATATTTTAAAACTTCACACTTCAAAGTGAACAACTGCCAACCACTTAGAATTGGGTATTTTTGGTACCCATGTCTACAAAAAGTGTATGGCTTCCCTTGACAGTACTATACTGAGGGGCAAGTGTTCCCAGTGTCTTTAAATTGTTAGATTCTCCATAATACGAATTCTCCAAAATACAAAATAGTTTAGTTACTTGTTGCACTATCCCATATTTAGTACTTTCATAGAACTTCATTCCTAAGGGCATTTCCTTATGTACAATGAATTGTCATTTCTTAAAAATATTGCCTCATTTCCTGCATTCATGGGGTTTTCCCTCATCCCCAGTGGGAATATGTCTAATAGCTTAGGAGACTTGACTTCTGGAAGGCTTTTTGATATTCGCACGATTCTTCTTTGCTGTGAATGTTCTACTCTGTAAGGCTTGACTATGGTTTGAAAAGTTGTTGAGATGCACTGCATTCATAGGTTCACTCTATGAGTTAAGATCAGCTTTCCATATACCACCTCATTTAGAGTTCTCACCCTCAAGGAGTACAGACACATAACACAATGTGACTGTCTAAAAACGTTATCATAATTGTATTTTCTGAAGTCCAAGATGATGTCAAAGACTACTATTAACTGTATTTCTAGGATTTTTTTACTGTATGAGTTCTCTGATGATTGATGAGCTGTGACTTCTGTGAGAAAGCTTTCCCACATTCAATGCATTGATAAGGCTTCTCTCCTGTATGAATTCTCTGATGATTAACCAGCTGTGATTTCTGAGAGAAGGCCTTCCTACATTCACTGCATCCGTAGGGTTTCTCACCTGTATGTGTCCTTTGATGTGGTATAAGGTGGGACTTCCGAGAGAAAGCTTTGCCACACTCACTGCATTCAAAAGGCTTCTCTCCTGTATGTATTCTCTGATGATTGATGAGACTTGACTTCTCCCTGAAGGCTTTTCTACATTCATTGCATTCGTAAGGTTTTTCTCCTGTATGAGTTCTCAGATGTCTAATTAGCTCCGACTTCTCAAAAAAAGCTTTCCTACAAAGACTGCATTCATAGGGTTTCTCTCCAGTGTGAATTCTCTGATGGGTATTTAGCTGTGATTTCTGGGAGAAAGCTTTTTCACAGTCCCTGCATTCATACGGTTTTTCTCCAGTATGAGTTCTCTGATGAGTTGCAAGACTTGACTTCTCACCAAAGGCCTTCCCACATTCAGTGCATTCATAGGGTTTCTCCCCTGTATGTGTCCTCTGATGTGATATGAGATGTGACTTCTGACAAAAGGCTTTCCCGCATTCACTGCATACATATGGTTTCTCTCCTGTATGAATTCTCTGATGATTAGTGAGACTTAATTTTTCACTGAAAGCTTTCCCACACTCACTGCACTCATATGGTTTTTCTCCCGTATGAGTTCTCTGATGTCTAACGAGCTGTGATTTCCTGCTGAAGGCTTTCCCACATTTATTGCATATAAAGGGTTTTTCTCCTGTGTGTGTCATCTGATGTGATATGAGATGTGACTTCTGGGAGAAGGCCTTCCCACACTGAATGCATCCATGAGGTTTCTCTCCTGTGTGAGTTCTCTGATGATTAATGAGACTTGACCTCTCTCTAAATGCTTTCCTACACTCGCTGCATTCATAGGGTTTCTCTCCAGTATGAATTGTCTTATGTCTAATAAGCTCTGACTTCTCAAAGAAAGCTTTTCTACAATCACTACATCCAAAGGGTTTTGTTCCTGTGTGAGTTCTGTGATGTGTAACGAGTTGTGACTTCCTGCTGAAGGCTTTCCCACACTCCCTGCATTCAAAAGGTTTCTCACCGGTATGAATTCTCTGATGGTTAATGAGATTGGACTTTTCACTAAAGGCCCTCCCACATTCACTGCATCCATAGGGTTTCTCTCCTGTGTGTGTTCTCCAATGCGATATGAGATGTGACTTCCGGGAGAAGGCTTTCCCACATTCGCCACACTCATATGGTTTCTCTCCTGTATGTGTCCGCTGATGGGATGTGAGCTGTGACTTTTGGGAGAAGGCTTTCCCACACTGGCTACAATTATAAGGTTTTTCTCCCGTGTGAGTTCTGTGATGTGTAATAAACTGAGACTTCTGGGGAAAGGTTTTGCCACAATTACCACAGCCAAAGGCTATGTCTCTTATATGTCTGCTTTGATGTTTAATGAGACTTGGTTTCTTACTGAAGCGCTTCCTACATTCACTGCATTCATAGAGTTTCTCCCCTAAACGATTTCTATGATATATGATAATCTGTGACTTTTTATAGCTCTCTTTATATTTATCACAATCATAGTACTTTAACCAGGTATCAGTATCCTCAGGCTTGGAATGGAGAAAAAAATTATCAAACACATTGAAGTCATCTGATTCTGCTTTTCCATAATCTCCTTTTGGAATAAGCAAATCTAAATGATGTTTTAAAATCAATCCATCTAAGTCACCTTCGTTGTTTGATTTCCTTAAAGGAACAAAGTTCATATTCAGATTGAAATTTTTTCCAAATGCATCACATTCATGACCTCTTTTTATAATTTTAAGCTTGTCTTGGTATATCCTGGTTGCCACATCATGTTACCATCTACATTCCAGACTTCTATAAAAGGAAAAAAAAAAATGTTTGGTGTGCTTTCTAAAAATAAAAAAAAAAAAAAAAAAAAACTAGAAATGCTATGTTGAGGGGTTGGCTGCTTTTAAGGCTTAGTTTCCTAGTCTGAAGTAAGTCCCAAGTATAATAACAATCTTCTAGGTATTGCAAGGAACTACTAAAAACAGAAACAGGAAACTGACTGGAGATTAAGTCACCTTTGATTGTTGACAAATATGTTTATTAAATGGGGAATGTAAAAAACACATGAAAAGCAACGAGAAGCAAAGAAAAACGGATGGAAGAAGCTTTGACCCAATGTTTTGAGTAATTAATTCACTCAATACTTTCTGAGTATACACTATGCCCAGGTAGTGTGTGAGGTATAGAGACACAAGAGAAAAAATAAGTTCCTGTTATTATAAAATTTACATTGTAATGGAAAAGATAAAGAAATAATATTTTTAAAACAACAAAACTGTACACTGCAGTAAATACTAAGAAGAAAATGAACATATTTGAAAGAAAAATTAGGTAGTCATTTCAAGCTTAAAGAATGAGAAATATTTTGCGTATTGGTTCTCATTCTAAAGTTTTATTTAAGCTTGCCATATGCATCTTCACGTTGGTATTAAGAAAGTCACTTATGCAACACATTTTCCAAACCATATCATCTTTCATCTTAACTATTCAGGCACAGAACTTTAAAATCCATGTGTACTTTCACTAAAACTATCCCAAGACTAAAATTCTAAAAATAATCTGACAGTTTGATAGTCAGTTGTTACATAGCTCTATTTCCATTATCCTCATGATATAACCATTTATACTATTATAAGTGAACTTCAAAATATGTATTTTTTGAGACAGGGTCTTGCTCTGTTGCCCAGACTGAAGTGTAGTGTTATGATGCAGCCTCAACCTCCCAGGCTCAAGAGATCCTCCTACATAAGCCTCCCAAGTAGCCAGAATACACAGGTGTGCAACCACCATGGCTGGCTAATTTTGTTGTTCTTGTAGCGATGGGGTCTCCCTATGTTGTTCAGGTTGCTCCTGAACTCCTGGGCTCGAGCAATTCTCCCACTTTAGCTTCCCAAACCAGTAAGAGACTTGGTCTCTCCCAGAGTGTTGGGGTTTCAGGCATAAATCAACATGCTAGGCCCATTTTTCAACAAAAATCTGTATTTCAAATTTTTTGTGAGGTTGTACCTACAGGTAAGAAAGATAATCAGTAATGTGAAAACATTCTACAAATTTAAATGTCAACTGAAGGTAATATATTTGTAGAATTATATGGTGGAGGTAGAATCGAGATTTGCTCATGTATTTGGTATGGAGAAAATAAAGGGAAAAAGAGAATCTAGAATTACCCTTAGGTTTGGAGTTTGAACAATTTGGTAGATTATGGTGTTAATGCATTGAGGAAAACTGAGGGAGAAATACAAGGGTTCAAATCAAGACTCCACTATAAACATATTAATTCTGTTTTTTTGAGACAGGGTCTTGCCCTGTCACTCAGGCTGGAGTTTAGTGGTGCAATTATAGCTCACTGCAGCCTCGAACTCCTGGGCTCAACTGATCCTCCCAACTCAGCCTCTTGAGTAGCTGGGACTACAGGTGCATGCCAGCATGCTCAAGGTAATTTTTAGAATTTTTTGTAGAGATGGGATCTCACCATGTTGCTCAGGCTGGTTTCAAACTCCTAGGCTCAAGTAGTCCTTCCACTTCAGCTTCCCAAATTGCTGGGATTACAGGTGCAGGCCCCCACAATTGACACTGTGTTAGGCCTAACATATTAATTTTGAGATGTATGTGAAGTTTCAATAAAACGGTATCAGAAAATATGGGTGCAGAAAATGAAACATTCATAAATTAAACTTACATTCATGTTATTTTAAATGTTATCAAATTATTGAACTATTAATACTTAAGTATGTGTTTTAAATTTACATCTGCCTTCCCCCATCTTTATTTTTTTTCCTAGTAGAAAAATGTAATTGCCTTATATTTGGTCATTTGTGGTGTATCCCAAATAGTCCCACTCTCTCCATCACTTTCTCTGCTGTATTCTAAACTATCACATTATCTCAATGAAATACCCTGCTAATTGGTTTCCCTGCTTCCAATTACATTTTCTACTTGGCAGTGAGAATAAACTTTCACAATTCTAAATCAGATTTTACTTTTCAAAATTTCTTGACTCGATTATAACTCCATTGTGTTGCCTACAAGTTGAGATATGATCTAGTTCCCATACTCTCTCCAACTTATCTGCATCTCTCGGGCATACTGACCTCAGCCACACGGGCTTCCATTCGGTTTCTAAAAGTAACTAAACCATTTTCTGACTTAACATATTCTTATTTGTCATTCCTTTTAGAGACACTCTTCTCCATGCTCATTTCACATCTTTCATGTCTACAATTAGTTTTCCCATGTCTTTCTCTGTTATGGACTAAATTTATCTCCTCAAAAATTGTATACTGAAGAAGAACTTCTAGAATGGCTGTATTTGGAGATAGGACCTCTAAGGAAATAAGATTAAATGAGGTCATAAGGGTAGGACCCTGATCAAACAGGGTTATCATCTTTATAAAAATAGATATGAGGCCAGGCACAGTGGCCCACCTCTGTAATCTCAGCACTTTGGGAGGCTGAGGCAGACAGATTACTTGAGCCCCCGAGTTTGAGAGCAGCCTGGGCAACACAGTGAAACTGTGTCTGTACAAAAAAAAACAAACAAACCTGTTTTTAATTAGCTAGGTGTGGTGGTGCACACCTATAATCCCAGATGCTTGGGAGGATCACTTGAGCCCAGGAGGTCAAGGCTGCAGTGACCCATGATTGTGCCACTGCACTCCAGGCTGGGTGAGTGAGACCTGGTCTCGAAAAAGGAAAAAGAAAAAAGAAACCCCACAAGAGATCCATCTACATCTATCTATCTCTTTCTCTCTCTCCACGTACACACTGGGGAAAGCCCATGTGAACACATAGTGAGAGGGTGGCTCTTCACAAGGCAGGAAGAGAGCCCTCCCCAGAAAACAACTGGTACCTTGACCTTGGACTTTCCATCTCCAAAAGTGAAAAATAAATTTCTGTTGTTTAAGCTCCCCAGAATATGATATTTTGTTATGGCAGACTGAGCAGACTAACCCATTCTCTCATCTAATTTATTTCTGTAATAACACTTAGCAGGATCTGAATTTCTTCCTGCTTACCTACTACCCTGTTCTTTTTCTGTCCTCTAGCAAGTAAACACTATGTCAGCAGGAAATATATATCTCTAGTGCTCTATTATACCCACAGTACCTAGCACAATAACTTAAAAATAAAAGAAGTCAATAAATATTCTATTTTCTCTGAAGTAGTCTGTGTAGAAAAGAGCTTCAGGCCCAAAACTACCATCCATAGAAAGTCCTGCTTGCAAGATTGGCCCTCGGCTGGCATCTGAGAACATGGGTTTCAGGAATGTCCCTACTATTTCCTAACTGATAATTACTATGCCGAGACTGTATACAAACAGTATGATCAGCACATGTTAGGCAGAGAATACCTATAGGACCAGCTCCCAGTAAAGACCTTGGGCACTTATCTCTAATGGTCTTTAATGGGCAGAAACATCAAACACATGTGTTACTACATTTTTGCTGCAGGGGGATGGTAAACTTTGACCCTTATGGGAAGGAGAGAGCTTAGGAGGCCTGCAAAAGGGTTCTTCCAGACTCTGCCTGTGCCTTTTTCATTTGTGATCCAGCTGTGTCCTTACAGTGTCACTGTAATAAATCTTAGTCATAAGTACAAATATGCTGAGTCCAGTGAGTCCTTCTAGTGACTCTGAACATGGGGGGATCTTGGAGACCCTGACGCACAGTCCCCATTTGTGTCATCTTGATAATTAGCTCCCCACTGCCTTGCAATAAAACAAATGTTCAGTGTTTATGTGCTGAAAATTTTTTTTAAAAAAGAACACAAATGTCTCATCTTCTTAACTCCTATGTTTCTGGAATTTATTTTCTGGTCTTACTTTGTAATCCTTTTCAGTAAAGGATTAAACCCACTGGGTGAGTGAATCTCAACTAAAAAGGGCACATAAAAACGACAAGAAGTTTCTCAAATTACAAATCCCAGTCTTACCACATAAAACAAAACAAAAAAACAAAAAACAAAACGAAACAAAACAAAAAACCAGGCATGGTGGCACACACCTGTAGTCCCATCTACTCAGGAGGCTGAAGCAAGAGGATCACTTTTGCCCAGGAATTTGAGGCTGCAGTGACCTATGATCACGCCACTACACTGCAACCTGGGCAACAGACCAAGACCCTGTCTATAAAAACAAACACAAGGCTTTTGGAAAGAAATTTATCAAATATTACATGTTCTATAACTAAAGTGAAGACATTTAATTATAAGCCCCTGCATCCATGTGTGCAAACAAAGCTCAGGGACCAACGTTCTAAAAAATATTATACATACTATGATCAGGTCGCAGATGGGACTTCAGCAAAAGCTGAGAAAAATTTAGGCTGGGGTAGTCAAGGAACATTTCACAAATATGAATGCAGTGAAAACCAAGTTCCTATGGAAAGGATTAAGAATTTCTAGGTCACTAGTATAATACCATTAAAAGTTCAAGACATTACATATCTGAAAACACTTGAGAAATGTTTAAATGGAACTGACCATGAATGGGGGGAAGGAAGAAATAACTGAACAGGCAGCAATAGTGTCATACTATGGAGGTCCCTGAAAGCAAAGATTACAAATCTGTAGCAGATGCTGCCACCGCCTCACTCATACACTGTCAAGATTCCTACCGGAGGTACTCACGGCTCTCTACCCAAGAACCTTCTCGAGCTGAAAGCACAAGATTGGTCTGTACACAGGGACCGTGGACATTCTGGATACTTACTGCGGCAGAGGAAACCTCAAGATGAGAGATGGGAGTTAGTACATCAATAGCTGGGTTTCCTGGTACCTCAGAGTGTCAAGACTGAGGAATATTCTCACAGTGCCTCAGAGGCACTCAGCAGAACTGAGAATCCACCACCCACAGCAGGAGTCGGAGCGTCAGCCCACCCTTCACTGGCATGAATGCCCCCAGCGCTTCCATGGTCTGACTTGTCCATTCTCTCACTACATTTGTGGCGACCATGTCCCCAATAAGTTCTTACACTCACATAAGTATCTGAGGGTCTGCTTTGGAGGGAATCTGAAGTAAGTCAATGTCACAAAGCAGATAATGAGTAAAGAGGTTCAACTGATCAGAGTAGTGTGGGAAGCTTTAGGAAACAAAATATGGTGGCATCATTAAGGTAGCTTGTAAAATATTAGAAACCGGATCTATCTAGCAATTTGACAACTTCAAAAATGAGACATCATGGATCTAGTTTTAAGTGGAAGTTGAGGAAGGAAGGCTTTAAAAAGATACTTTCCTAACAGAAAAAAATTTAAAACAACATGAAAGGATGGTAGAAAGGCGTTATTCGGCCATGTGCAGTGGCTTATGCCTGTAATCCCAGCACTTTGGGAGGCCGAAGCAGGCGAATCATGAAGTCAGGAGTTTTTGAGACCAGCCTGGCCAACATGGTGAAACCTCGTCTCTACTAAAAATCAAAAAAAATTGGCCGGGCATGGTTGCATGTGCCTGTGGTCCCAGCTGCTGGGAAGGCTGAGGCAGGAGAATTGCTTGAACCCAGGAGGTGGAGTAGTGAGCCGAGATCACACCATTGCACTCCAGTCTGGGTGACATAATGAGACTCCGTCTCAAAAAAAAAAAAAAAAAAAAGGATTATTCATATACTTCATGATGTCTAATCTGTAGGAAAAAAACACAAAGGAACCTAATTTAAAAGGGAGGATAAGGATAAACTGGGAGAAATGATAGCTCCATTTTCTAATATAATGAGACTGAACAGACTGGGGCTTTGGAGGGTGGTCTTTTGGGCATCAGAGATACCCAAATTGAAGACAAAATCAAGATGCTTCAATGGACAAATGGAGGAGTCTTTGACCACAGGGGAAGGAGGGACTGAATGGGATTAAACACGTGAGGACAGAATACCAAACAAGAAGTCAAGGTCCTAGATGTCACAGAGAATAACGTCATGGCCAAGATAAGCAGGACACATTTCATTTTAAGCTATAAAGAAGCTACGTCTAAACGTTGACTTACTTGAGTAGCTAATGTCAATTGTTCTGAGGTACCACCGAAGGTTTAGAGATTTTGAAAAGAGATCCCTAAAGCACATTTCAGAGATGCCAACCCACCACCGACCAGATGACATGGGACTTCTGCTTTCTCCCATCTGCCTGGTTCTCACACACTCACCTGGAGAATCTGAACTTGGAATTTCTCCATCTCCTACCCATGGCTCTTCTCCTTGCTCCAATTTGAAGATGACATCTGGTTTCATAACTTCATACCCTGTTAAGGGGAAAATCACAAAGGCCTTGAGCCCAAATGCTTGGGGTTTAGGGCCTCTGGCGATGAGCAAGGTGTCACATCACAGTTGGCCTGATAAAGCTGTACTTCAACAGCGTAAGTAACTCTCAAAGTTACAGTAACGGTCTCCCTGGTGGCTAACAGGGTCTAGGACAAAGCCACCAAACACTTCAGAGGTTCTGGAGCCAGCAAGCCTGGGTTTACATCCAGGCTCTTTAATCTAATAGTTGTTAGCTCTTGGGAAAGCTACTTAACCTCTCTTGGCCTCGATTTTCTCATCAGGAAAAATGGATAACGGTACTAGCCACATCATCTCTGATGATTAAATGAGTTGATATACGTAAAGCACGTGGTATAAGATGTGGCATACAGTAAGTCACATGCATTAGGTGCTACCACTACTGCTCAAACTATTACTCAAACTATTACTACTTAAGTTTCAGAGGCTGCATAACAAACTTATGACTTCATTATTGAAAGGTGAGACCCAAATACTTTCTTGGTGTCATAGTCCAAGCAACTGTGATCTAAATTTCAGGTCTAAAATCATTAAAAATTTCAGAAGCCTAACTACAGGCTTCTGAAACTTCCCAGTAACTAAAAATAAAAGGCAATGCATTGGGCAGGGTCCGAGATACTCAAGAAAGCTTTTATTACCCAGTGACACTAGGCTGCTATAGTTCTCCAACATCACATCCTTGTATAAATTCTTCTGAGAGGGATCCAGGAGCTGCCACTCTTTTTGGGTGAAGTCCACAGATAAATCATCAAATGAGAATGACTCCTGTAAGAGCACAATCCTAGTAAACCTGAAGCAGTTAACACTGTATGATGTGAGAAAAAAATATTGGAGTTTGAGCACTTTATTCTCATAACAAGTTATACAAAATGCCTACTATGTCCCTACCTTCGCATATTTTGTGTGATAAAATGTCACTGTGCATTCTTCCATCCTTTCAACTATTAACCCGAAGAACAAAGAGAGAGGCTCTCCAGAAGAAAATGATGTTTATTTGGGAACAGAGTCCTGCCATAGGAAGACACGTGCCACAGTAAACTACATGTGTACTCAGGGAGGTAAAGAAAGACAAAGGTGTCTACAGTCATACCACCCTCAACGCGCCTGGTCTCGGAAGCTAAGCAGGGTCGAGCCTGGTTAGTACTTGGATGGGAAGACAGACAAAGGTTTTTAAAGGAAAAAAATGAGGTGCATCACATAACTGTTTTGAAACAGTTCTCCCTGGCTACAAAGATCAATAATAAGGGTGACACCAGTCCAAAGCTGGACAGGCAGCTGCTGGGCAGATGTCCCAATAAAAGTATTTTTGTGTAAGGCTTCAATGGCCTTTGTACAAGGCTGTGGCTTTTGCAGTCTTTTGTGATCATTTTTATCAGGCATGCAAGTGTAAGAACACTCTTTTCACAGGCTTCCCCAGCTCTACCTGTCGGGGTAAAAAAAAATTCACACTAGTGACTCCATTTTGATTCTGACAACTTCACAGAAGACACACAAACTGGAATAGGTGACTTTAAACCCCCTGAACCACCAATAAAATATTTACTGAACCTCAAATTTGGCACTGGAAGAGGTAGTACCAAAGAAAGAAAATAGGATAGGCAAGGTGGCTCACAACTATAATCCCAGCACTTTGGGAGGCCAACACGGGAGGATCACTTGAGCCCAAAAGTTTGAGACCAAACTGAGTAATATAGTGAGATCTTGTCTCCACAAAAAATATATATAAATATTAGCTGGATATGGTGGTACATGCCAGTAGTCCCAGTTACTTGGGAGGCTGAGGTGGGAAGACTGCTTGACCCTGGGAGGTCGAGGCTTCAGTGAGCTGTGACTGCACCACTGCACTGCAGCTTGGGTGACAGAGTGAGACCCCATCTCAAAAACAAACCAATACACAAAAACACCAAGAAGGAAGATAACAAAATAATACTTTCAAAAGTCACGCTGTCTTACAGAGGGCTGCAAACACGCACTTACAAATAAAATAAACTTATAATAAGAAATAAAGGAGAGTACAGTGTGGATAAAAAGCAGGGAGTGCTTCACTCTATTTGAGTCAAAGAATTTGAAGACAGATCTATAGAAACTGTCAGTTTTGAACAGAGAGAAAATGACTTAAAAATGAACAGAGCTCAGGACACTATCAAATAATACCAAAGACTCTAACGTGAGTGTCATAGGAGTCCCAGAAAGAGAAAAGAAAGAGCATGGTGAAAATAAAGTCTCAAGAAATGATAGCCGAATATTCTGTAAAACTGACAAAAGATATAAACCAAAACATTCAAGAAGTTCAGTCAATGCCAGACAATAAACATGAGGAAATCCATACCCAGACACATCATGAATGGCTAGAAAGAAAAAAAAATCACATCACTTAAAGGGAACAGCAATTCAGATAACTGCAAATTTCTTTCTTTCTTTTTTGAGACAGAGTTTTGTTCTGTCACCCAGGCTGGAGTGCAGTGGCACAATTATAGCTTGCTGTAACCTCTGCCTCCTGGACTCGGGTGATTCTCCCACCTCAGCTTTCTGAGAAACTGGAACAACAGGTGCACGCCACCACACCCAGTTAATTTCTGTTTGTTTGTTTTTGAGACACAGTCTTATTCTGTCACCCAGACTGGAGTGCAGTGGCCTGATCTTGGATCACTACAACCTCCACCTCTCAGGTTCAAGCAATTCTCCTGCCTCAGCCTCCTGAGTAGCTGGGATTACAGGCATCTGCCACCACGCCTGACTAATTTTGTATTTTAGTAGAGACGAGGTTTCACCATGTTGGCCAGGCTGGTCTCGAACTCCTGACATCAGGTGATCCAGCCACCTCGGCCTCCCAAAGTGCTGGGATTACAGGTGTGAGCCACTGCACCCAGCTGAGAGTAAGCAAATTAATTATTGTCTTAGGCTGGGGTGGGAAGAGGAATTGACCAAAAATGTCACAAAAATTGTTTTGGGGTGAGGAAAATCTTCTAAAACTAGACTGTGATGATGGTTATACAGTATAAGTTTACTTAAAATCAC
>NW_016812221.1:736567-749222 GCF_001698545.2 Rhinopithecus bieti | reverse complement strand
TCCACCTCAAAAAAAAAAAAATCACTGAATTATACATTAAAATGGAGGATCTTATTGAGGTCATACTTCAATAAGGCCAACATACTTAACAACTTAGATGAAATAGCTATATTCTTTTTTTTTTTTTGAGATAGAGTCTCGCTCTGTTGCCCAGGCTGGAGTGCAGTGTGGCGCAATCTTGGCTCACTGCAAGCTCCGCCTCCCGGGTTCATTCTCCTGCCTCGGCCTCCCGAGTAGCTGGGATTACAGGCGCCCGCCACCATGCCCAGCTAACTTTTTGTATTATTAGTAGAGATGGGCTTTCACCATGTTGGCCAGGATGGTCTCAACCTCTTGACCTCGTGATCCACCCTACTCAGCCTCCCAAAATGCTGGGATTACAAGTGTGAGCCAGCGCACCCGGCCAAATAGCTATATTCTTTGAAAAACAATGAACCCAGTGACAAGAAGAAACAAAATCTGAATTAATCCTGTAACGGTTAAAGAAACCGACCCCACAATTTAAAACTTTCCCTCAAAGAAAATGCAAGATCTATGTAGTTTTAGTGGTGATTCTTCCAAACATTTAAATAAAATGATCTGGCCAGGTGTGCTGGCTCATGCCTATAATTTCAACTATTTGATAGGGTGAGGCAGGAGAACTGTTTGAGGCCAGGAGTTCCAGACCAGCCTGGGCAATATAGTGAGAACCTGTCACTACCAAAAACAAAAAAAAAATTTTAAACTAGCTAGACTTAGTAGTATGTGCCTGCAGTCCCATCTCCTTGGGACGCTGAGGTGTGAGGCATGTTCGAGTCCAGGAGTTCAAGGCTGCAGTGAACTGTAACTGTGCCACCGCACTCTATCCTGGGTGACAGAGTGAGACCGTAACTCTTAAAATAAAAAGAAAAAAAAAAGTTATTGCTAATGTTTTTGTTAATATGAAAATCTAATCAAATCTAAATAAAAATCATTAGAACTAGTAAGTGAGCTTAAGAAGTTCCTGGACGGGAGTGGTAGCACACACCTTTAATCTCAGCATTTCGGGAGCCCAAGGTGGGTGGGTCACAAGGTCAGGAGTTTGAGACCAGCCTGACCAATATGGTGAAACCCCATCTCTACTAAAAAAAAAAAAAAAAAAAAAAAATACAAAAATTAGCTGGGTGTGGTGGCACACCTGTAGTCCCAGCTACTTAGGAGGCTGAGGCAGGAGAATCGCTTGAACCCCGGAGGCAGAGGTTGTAGTGAGCCGAGATTGTGCCACTACACTCCAGCCTGGGCAACAGAGTGAGACTCTGCCTAAAAAAAAATAAAATAAAATAAAAATAAAAAAAGTTCCTGTATACAACATCAATATGCCAAAATACAGCGTACTTCCATGTTTTGGCAAGAAAAGTCTTTCAAATAACAAAATTTCAGATACCATTTACTATAGAAATGACTAATGGCAGGTCTGGGACAAAAAGATGAAACCTGTGCCTTGACAGATTGATCAAGAAGAAATGATCAAAGTAACGTCACCATTTTGCAACTCCCAATGAAATAATCCATCTATGCAATGATCATTTAAAAAATGCTGGCCGGGTGCGGTGGCTCACACCTGTAATCCCAGTACTTTGGGAGCCCAAGGCAGGAGGATTGCCTGAGCTCAGGAGTTCGCAACCAGCCTGGGCAACACAGTGAAACCCCGACTCCACTAAAATACAAAAAATTAGCTGGGCATGGGAGCGTGTATCTGTAGTCCCAGCTATTCGGGAAGATGAGGCAGGAGAATCACTTGAACCCAGGAGGCAGAGGTTGCAGTGAGCCAAGACTGCGCCACTGCACTCCAGCCTGGTGACAGAGTAAGACTCCGTTTCAAAAAAAAAATGTTACCACGACTAAAAGAGACAAGCAAACGTGTCTTCTGAAAGAAGTACATACCACAACCTCTGAAGCATTCTTGCCCAAAAAAGCTAAACTTCAATGTGACCAACCCTCTAGATCAGATCTGTCCAACATAACTTTCTGTGATGATGAAAATATTCTTTAACTACGCTATCCAATTCATGGATCTCTAACTTGTGGCTACTGAGCATTTTGAAATGTGGTGAGTGTGACTGTGGGATTTAATTTTAATTAATTTAAATTTAAAAAGTCCTGTGTGGCCAGTGGCTTCTGTATTGGACAGCACAACTCTAAATTTACCTATTTATAGCAAATACAGATGACAAACATATTAACACCGCCAAATACAGGTGACAAACATTAACAACACTGTTGCAAGTGGCAAAATCCACACAGTAGGAAACTATACAGAAAAATGACCTGGCTTCTTTAACGAATAATTTGGCTAGAAAAAAGTAAGAACCGGCCGGGCGCGGTGTCTCAAGCCTGTAATCCCAGCACTTTGGGAGGCCGAGACGGGCGGATCACGAGGTCAGGAGATCGAGACCATCCTGGCTAACCCGGTGAAACCCCGTCTCTACTAAAATACAAAAAACTAGCCGGGCGTGGTGGCGGCGCCTGTAGTCCCAGCTACTCGGGAGGCTGAGGCAGGAGAATGGCGTGAACCCGGGAGGCGGAGCTTGCAGTGAGCTGAGATCCGGCCACTGCACTCCAGCCTGGGCGACAGAGCGAGACTCCATCTCAAAAAAAAAAAAAAAAAAAGAAAAAAGAAAAAAGTAAGAACCAACAGATTAAAGGAGATTAAAGAGACAGATGAACCAACTGCACTGTATGAACCTTACTGGGATTCTGATTCAAACAAACAACAACCAACCTCTGAATGTTACGAGAACTGGAAATGCGAACACTGACTAGACATCAATAAGCCACCTCGCCAGGTGCGGTGGCTCAGGCCTGTAATCCCAGCACTTTGGGAGGCCGGGGCAGGCGGATCACGAGGTCAGGAGATCGAGATCATCCTGGCAAACACGGTGAAACCCCGTCTCTGCTAAAAACAGAAAAAGTTACCCGGGTGTGGTGGTGGATGCCTGTAGTCCCAGCTACTCGGGAGGCTCAGGCAGGAGAATCACTTGAACCCAGGAGGCAGAGGTCGCGGTGAGCCAAGACTGCACCATTGCACTCCAACCTGGCGACAAAGTGAGACTCTGTCTCAAAATAAATAAAAAATAAAGAAGCCACCTCAACTGAAGGAAGGACGGCAGTTGCAATTGTAGTGAATGTCACAAAATGTGAAGTGAAAGAAGACAGAAGTGAGTTTATACTATAGCAGACAAAATCAAATATAGTGTTTAAGAATGCACAGAGAGGAGCAGAACTATAAAGTCAGGAAATGGTTACCAAAAAGGATCCTGGTTACCTCTGTCAGGAGGAAGAGGCTGTGATAATTGGGAGAGGGCAAAGAAGGGACTCATCTGGGCTAAGAATATTCTATTTCTTGACCTGAGTGGTGGTTTCATGCACATTCCACTGATAATAATTCATCAAACTGTATTTTTTAAAATGTACTTTTCTGCATGTAAATTAGGCCTTACCGTTTAAAAAGGTAAAAAGTAAACAATTATGGTCACGAAGTCCTGCTCTGGCATTCTATCCTTGGGACATACTCTGAATAATGCTATGAAAAATGCCGTAAGGTTCATGCATTTATTAGCGTTTCTCTTGAGAACATTTACCCACCACAGTAGCCCCCACCTATCCACAAAGGAGATGTTCCAAGACCCCGGTGGATGCCTGAAACCAGACAGTACCAAATCCCATAAAGACTACGCTTTTTTCCTACACATACATACCTACGGTGAAGTTCAGTTTATGAATTAGGCACAGTAAAAAACAAATAACAACAATAATAAAATAGAACAATTATAACATTGTGTAATAAAAGTTACCACACACTGAGACTATAACTTTTGCAGTGTGAGGTGTGACAGCAGAATTAGCATGTATTTATTTTTCCTTCTTCACAATTTCACGAATAAATTTGTTCTTACCATAGACCTTAGCAACCTCAGCCTACCTTTTTCGTTATGTTTAGAACTTTCACCTTTTCACTTAAAAGTTTCTCTTTGATATATCCAAATTACTAGCATCCCTACTTTTATGTATGGGAGTCATTATTAAGTAAAATAAGGGCTACTAAAACACAAGCACCGTATTACCATGAGCTGATTTGACAGCTCAGATGACTCCCAAGTGACTGACAGGTAAGCAACATACACAGCATGGATCTGCTGGACCAAGGGATGAGGCAGGTCCTGGGTGGAATGGTGCAAGAGTTCATCATGCTTCTCAGAACAGGAAGCAATTTAAAACTTACAAATTGCTTATTTCTGAAATTTTCTATTTAATATTTTCAAACCATGGGAAATTGGGAAATTAAAACTGCAAAAAGCAAAACTGCAGATAAGGAGGAACTACTGCATATCTCTTATTCATAAGACTTCACCAAGGAAAAATAAATGGACACCTGATAACCAAGAAATATTTATTTCCTATGGGCAATTACCTTTAAACCATGCAAAGTATATAAAAGTTCACATTTCTCTATTACGACTGCCAAAAATTTGAAAATAAAGTTTGCAGCTCAAATGCAGTAATTATGTAAGATGTTATGGCTTTAAATATGCTATAAATACTCAACCCTAAGAACTTGTCATGGTCCCATAGTTAATATATCACTGTGCCAATTTTGCTCCAATCCTGATCATCTATTCTGAGGCTATTTTCCTCTGATTTCTCAACTATTTAAACTTTTCTTTTTCACTGGAAAGCTTACACATCTCTTTTAATTCCCTGGGAAAAAATAAGAACTAAACAATCAACTCACCTGTAACATGGTCATTTTCTGCTGCTGTACGAGATGATCAGCAAGGCTGAGATGGGTTCTACTGTGCGTCTCTTCTGCTTCTGCCCCAAAACTGTGGAGTGAGGGCTCGGCTAGGTCTTCTACACTGAGAATGAATTCCTGGTTCCAGGAACTCCTTTCTTATCTCACATGAGCACGCTTATTTGTAGGGACCAGGATCTGTGGACTTTGGGAGAAATGTACTTCAACTGGTATATTCACATTGCACATGAAATCTTTTTCTCTCTTGCTAGGAACTTGGAATTCATGATCATCTAAGGCCAGAGGTATGCTTGCTATGTAACTGAAACAGGGTTCTCAAGGAAACAGAATATAGTAAAATGGAACAGCGGAAGCCTAGGTCTCTGCAAACAGATAAGGAAATATCAGAAATAAAGTAACTGTGAGATTCACTCAATATTCACTGTGAACGCTGAAATGCAAGTCAGTCTGACAGGTGCTGTTAGGAAAAATACAGTTTATATGATTTGTATGAAAACAGATTTGAGTTTCAATCAACTTTTTTCCTTTACCAGTTAGATGACTTTTGGCAAAAACAAATTTCACCATTCTGAGCCTAGTTTCCTATTAAAATCTTCTATTAATATATCCTTAACTTATGTCTGCCAATTCTATCCATTTCAGAAGGAAATGGGTTAAAATCTCACAATAAGACTAGATTAGTCAGTTTTTCCTTATAATTCTGCTGATGTTTGGATTATATGCTTATGGCTATATTGTTTGATGCGTCAAGGTTAAATAGAGGGTTTTAAAAAATCATTGTGTAACAATGCTTCATATCCCAAATAATGTTTTTTGCCTTAAAATCTATTTTATCTTAGACGAAGTCTGCAACATCAGCATTCTTTCTTTTTTTTTTTTTTTCTTTGGTAGGGTCTTGCTCCCTCACCCAGGCTGGCATGCAGTGGCACAATCATAGCTCACTGCAATCTTGAACTCCGGGCTCAAGGGATCCTCCTGCCTCAGCCTCCCAAGTAGCTGGGACTACAGGTTTGTGTGCCTCCATGCCCAGTTAACTGTTTTTGTATTTTTTTTTTGGTAAAGACAGGATCTCACTATGCTGCCCAGAATAGTCTTGAACTCCTAGGCTCAAGTGATCCTCCCACCTCAGCCCCGCAAGGTGCTGGGATTATAGGCATAAAACACCACAATTGGCTTCAGCATTCTTTTGGTATTTACCTGGTATGTTATCATCTGTTCAACTACACTTAAAATCTCAGCATCATTATCTTTGCCCCTTATAAGCAGCTCAGAGCTCAAATGTATTGGTGTTTAAAAAAAAAAAAAAAAAAAAAACCGGCCGGGCACGGTGCCAACCTGAATCCCAGACTTTGGGAGGCCGAGACGGGTGATCCAGGAGCAGAGAGATCGAACCCTCCGCTAACACCGGAAACCTCGTCCACTAGAAAATACAAAAAACTAGCCGGGCAGGTGGCGCGCCTAGCTCAGCTACTCCGGAAGGCTGAGCAGGAGAATGCTTAAAACCGGGAGGCGACTTCAGTGACCGAATCGCACGGTGCTCCAGCCTGGGCAACAAGCGAACCTGTCCAAAAAAAAAAAAAAATCCAATTGGCCAGGCTAGGCGTGGTGGCTCACACCTGTAATCCCAGCACTTTGGGAGGCCAAGGCGGATGGATCACCTGAGGTCAGGAGTTCAAAACCAGCCTGACCAACATGATGAAACCCCGTCTCTACTAAAAATACAAAAATAAACCGGGCGTGGTGGCACGCATCTGTAAGCTCAGCTACTTGGCAGGCTGAGGCAGGAGAGTTGCTTGAACCTGGGAGGTGGAGGTTGCAGCGAGTGGAGATTGTGCCACTGGACTCCAGCCTGGGACAACAAAAGTGAAACTCCATCTCAAAAAAAAAAAAAAAAAAAAATCCAAACCAACAGTCTGTCTTTTAACTGACAAACTGAAAACATTTAATGCTTATTGCAGTTACTGTTTTTTTCCCCCTCCTTTCTTGCCTTCAAAGCCCCAATTTCTGTATTTGCTACAACGGTGAGGATAAAGTGGACCTCACAATGGGAGTCTAAGAAACAAAAGAGGTATTAAAAGGAAAGCGCCTCGGGCCTTGTAATAACTGTTACAGCTAACGTTCCAGTGCTTTCTGTATGTGAGACAATATACTAAGCATTTTAAATTTAACTCTTATTCACAACCCTATGAGGCATGTAACATAATCTATGTTTTACAAAGAGAAAACTGGGACAATGAGTGATCGTAACATGTGCCTGTGATCGCACATTTAGTAAGTAGCAAAATTCAAATGTTAATTCTCTATCCTGCTACATTCAAAGCATGTACTACTAAAGTCATATTGTCGTTTGTGCATATCTACATGCACAAACACACACAACATAAATCCTGGAGTCAGCTCCTATTACCATGCACACATTCAGTCACTAATTCCCATAAAAACACAAATGAAGGACAGCCTGCCTCAACCCTGTATCACACTAACAAGCAGCACTTTAACTTGTTTTTCACGCCTTTTTGTGGTTCAAACTTCAGTGCCAACTCAGAAACACACAGCAGTTTATCCCAGTTATACAAGAAATGACTCCTTTATACCTTAAATTGTGATAATACATAAATCTTAGAACAGAAGCTGGCACACAGTCACACTAAACATATATTAGCTATAATTATTATTATAAAAGTAAAATATGATGGCAAAACATAAAAAATGTACACAAGCTAAATAAGAACTATTATCTATGATCTCACCACAGGTAACCATTCTTGAGATGATGGAAACTATTGTGATATTTTTCATAAAATGGAAGCATAGGGTCATATTTAAAAACTGTTTTTTTTTTCCATTATGTGAATAACATCTTTCCAGGTCAATAACCTTATTTCTGTAAGATATCAACAACTTATATAAAATAATGAAAAAATAAAATCCTACTCATAATTGAAAAAAGTCATAAAATATGTAGGAATATCAAGACCCATATGAAGCATACTAAAAACACCAATGAAAACTATAAAAATAGAACTAAAGAAATCTATAATTCGATTTTATTCCGGGATAGGAAGACTTCATATTGTGAAGATAATTTGACCTCAAATGATTTATATAACTCATTCAACTCCAATCAGAATCTCAAAATTCTAAAGTTTACGTGTAAGGAAAAAGGTTCAAGAACAGTTCGAACACTTTTTTTTTTTTGAGACAGGGTCTTACTGTGTTGTCCAGGCTGAAGTGCAATGGCATAACCATAGCTCACTGCAGCCCTGAACTCCTGGGCTCAAGTGATCCTCCCACCTCAGGCTACAGAGTAGCTAGGGCTACAGGCATACCCTACCACACCGGGCCTGGACGCTTTTGGAAATACAAAATAATGAATGTGAACAGCCTACTGTAATACATATAAATTATAATCATTATAACATCTGACAGTGGCTTCAGAGAGGTTAAACAGATGAAAAAAGCAGAACTCTATGCAAGAGTCAGCATGTAATAGACGTAGCATTTCAAAGCCATGAGTAAAACTAAATTATTTAATGAATACGAGAATATTTGAAAGAAAATAAAGGCAGTTGCCGGGCGCCGTGGCTCAAGCCTGTAATCCCAGCACTTTGGGAGGCCGAGACGGGCGGATCACGAGGTCAGGAGATCGAGACCATCCTGGCTAACACAGTGAAACCCTGTCTCTACTAAAAAATACAAAAAACTAGCCGGGCGAGGTGGCGGGCGCCTGCAGTCCCAGCTACTCGGGAGGCTGAGGCAGGAGAATGGCGTAAACCCGGGAGGCGGAGCTTGCAGTGAGCTGAGATCCGGCCACTGCACTCCAGCCTGGGCGACAGAGCGCCAGACTCCGTCTCAAAAAAAAAAAAAGAAAAAGAAAATAAAGGCAGTTATTTCATACAACTACTTCCAGATGGGTTAAATTTTAAAGTAATGGAAACCCTAAGAATGTCTAAAAAAAAAAAACCACAGGTGAATGAATATATGCATAATTTGAGGGGAGATGTCGCTACATGATACAAAAGACAAAAGTCATTTAAAAAACTCTAAAACAGTCAATAAATGTAACCATTAAAAAATACAGGGCCAGGTATGGTGGCTCACACCTGTAAGCACAGCGCTTTAAAAGACTCTTTCGACAGCGGCAGAGCCAGGCTGCGGGCGGATGCGGTCCAGCAGGGCAGCCGCGCCTCAGGGCCACGGCTCGGCAACGGGGCTGGCCCGCGGTCGAGGCCGAACGCACCCGAGGCCCACGCCGGCGCCTCCACGCCCGCCTGAAAGGACGCCCAGGAGCAGCGCCTCCGGAAAGGCCGTGCCCGCCCCACAGCCCAGAACCCGCGCGGCTCCGCGGCCCACGGCATCTTCACGACCCGGGGCAGCCCCACCCCGCCGCAGCCCCGAGTCCGCGAGCGGACGTCCAGGACCTTGAAGCTGAAGCCCTCCGCGGCCACTCCCGCGCGCCTCCCCCGCCATCCCGGGAGCCCCCCGCGCCAGCCCCGCATTAAACGCACTGAACTCACAAAAGACGCCGCCGCCAGTCGCGCTCGAGCACGCGCGCCCGCGGCCCCGCGATCACGTGACGCCGCCCGTTCCCGCGCCCCGCGCACGCGCCGGAGCCGCCGGCCTTTGTGCGCTCCCGCGCGGCTCCGAACGGGCCGGGACGAGTAGGGGACTGCACACCAGCACACTTGCACGCGCGCACACGCGCACACTCCCCTCTCACGTGGCAGCGAAGGACAAAGAGGAAGAAAGGGCCGCCAGCAAGCTTTGCCACGAGTGTATGTGCGTAAACGTGAAGGACGGAGCCGCCGCGAACTCAACTTCCCAGAGTGCCCCGCATCCGGAAGTGCCTGTCGCCTGGAGGGGCAGTGACGCCAAACTGGCTCACAAGGTTTTCTGAGAAACATGAAGGGAAACCGAATCCACCAATACTCTTTTTTTTTTTGAGACGGAGTCTCTCTCTGTCGCCCAGGCTGGAGTGCAGTGGCGCGATCTCGGCCCACTGCAACCTCCGCCTCCCGGGTTCAAGCAATTCTCCTGCCTCAGCCTCTCGAGTAGCTGGGACTACAGGCTCCCGCCGCCACGCCCGGCTAGTTTTTTGTATTTTAGTAGAGATGGGGTTTCACCGTGTTGCCCAGGCTGGTCTCGAACGCCTGAGCTCAGGGAATCCGCCCGCCTCGGCCTCCCAAAGTGCTAAGATTACAGGCGTGAGCCACCGCACCCGGCCCACCAATACTTTAAAAAGACAATTGGTTTGACTTCAGTTGAGGAAACCAGAAAAAATATATATATTTATGGAAAGAAGCTAAGAATTAACAGAAAAAAAGTAAAGCTGATCCATAACTCGAGTGGTAGGGAGAATTATAGGTAAGTCACGATGCTTATGACAGAGAGATGGCGCCGGGGAGATGGAGGAGAGGAGAGAGATGAAAAAAGAGAAATAACCACAAACATAGGGAATTGAATGTGGAATCTTAAAAAGGCAAACTTACAGAAACAGTGGAAGTGTGGTCACCAGAGGTCAGGTGGCGAGAGTGGGAAATGAGGAGATGTTGGTCAGATGTTTTAAAACGAGAACAAACTTGCAGTTATAACATGAATAAGTTCTGGAGACCTAATGGACAGCATGGTGACTACAGTTAATAATGTATACTTGAAATTCACTTAGAGTAAGTGAAATACCCTCATCACACATACCCAAAGGGTAACTGTGAGGTGATGGATACATTCATTAGCTGGATTGTGTCAGTCTCTCCACAATGATATATCAAAAGATCCTGTTGTCACCTTGAATAGATACAATTTTATTTAATTTTTTCTTAAACATTTTATTGATGTTATAGAGGGATTTCTTTCGTTTGCGTTTTTCCAGCCACTGGGAGAGTGGCTGAGTACTGAGCCTATCACTACTTGGATGATACAGGTAAGACTCCAGATTCACGCTTCCAAGTACTAAGAGTTCCTCTAAAGTGCCACAATCAAGCCGGCCTTCATTTACATTTCTGCTGAACATGGCAATGCCCACCGGTATCTCTGAAGTGTAATTACATCTTAGGTTGGCATTTCTCCAAGTAAAGCAGCTGTTTGGAATAGAATGCTCCCTGCTCCCTTTCTTTTTTGTCTTACAAACTGAACTGCATCTTCATGCTTAATTCCATATTCAGTCCAAGCAAGTGCCGCCAGCACAGGTGCCCTTCCCAATCCCACAACACAATGCACTGCCATGCAGCAACCTGGCTTTTCATGCCATTTGGTGTTTAACAGGTTTAGCCAATCATCTACTATCTGATTAGGTGGCGGAGCTTCATCGTCAAATGACCAATCTAAAATGTGGATTCCTTGTTTTTCAACTGTAACTTTACCAAATGTAGCATCACAAACTCAAACCAAAAGTGTCACTCCACACTTCCCACATCCCTCTGTGAACCTGCTGCAGTGGCACTGGTGGACCTGTGGGTTATGAGAAAATGCATGTTCCTGTAGATCTGCACAGGGGCTGGACAGTCAGTCCATTTTGGCGAAAAGAAAAAGTGTGAGCATGTGTGTGAGTAATGGGGAAAGTGAAAAGAAATTAATAAATCTTGAAATGTTTCACAGCAGAAAACTTTTAATCTTTTATTTTAGATCACTAGACTGCCTATTATTGATCAGTGTTTTTTTTGACTTAACTTGTCTATTCCTTATGAAGCTACTATCTTCAAGATAAGCAGAAATGTTCAGAACCCACTGGAATCCAACCTCAATTTAGGCTTCAATTTCTGCAGATGGACACCTCCGGACTCCAAAAAATCCAACGACATACAAAGCTTAAGCAGCCTTCATTACCTTTAGTTCAAGTTAATAGTGTAGGTCACTTTCCACTTGTGCTTACTTGATGCTTAATTTTACTGGAATCGCTAAAAGAAATATACTTGCAATTTTTTTTAAAGGTATCTATTTCTGAGGCCAGTCTTGGTGTCTCGAGTTTTCAAGGCAGTGTTGATGACAGCACGTAGAACCTCAAAGCTCATTTGTCGGTGAAAATGCTGTGCTCAGCCTGGCAGAAATCTGCTCCCACACTCAAAGTCACCATAAATGTACAATATCACAAAAAAGTGCTGGTGTGCTGAGGACTGGGCATTGGACTTGGGGATGGCTGCTCCAGCCTCTGTACACAACACCTGGCCTGGTGGATCCAGAGTTAGTCTTGCTGCCCAGCTGCCACTCTAGCCACTCCCTAGACACAATTTTAAATTGTCAGATATATCTTTAGTAAAGCTGAAAACACAATTCCAGAGGAATTCAAAGAAGGAAAATTTTCTATTTATTAAACAACATAAAGATACCAAAATTGATGAATGTATGGTTTGAGAAGAAACCTCAGACAAAACTTAAGATTATGCAAGCATAACTATTGAGAAGTAATTAACAGAGAGAAGCTGGCAGTGCATTGCAAAAATATACTATAAGCAAATGGATTCTATTCTAGAAACACAAGGTTGATCAGAAAACTTACTAATATTACCATCGCAGTAACTTAAGGGGAAAATAAAATCACTTCAATTACATGAAAAAATTAACTTTAAGATATATTTTAGATTTTACAAAAATAGCAAATTTATTTGCTACCTTAACATGACAAAAAAAAAAACAACAACATAGGATTTTAACCATAAAGCCAGTGTGCTGCTTAATGGTAAAACCTTAAGAGAAGTTAGGAACAAGGTATGGATACTGACTTAGATCAGGATTTTTAAAAATTGGACTGATAGAAATGCAGAAACTGCAGATATCGAGTTTCAGTGGTTACTGCCGACGTACACACATTTCTATACTACCGGGGGGTTGTTTCTGAAGTTGTCCTTTTTTTTTTTTTTTTTTTTTTTTTTTTTTTTTTTTTTTTTTTTT
>NW_016812221.1:729276-733898 GCF_001698545.2 Rhinopithecus bieti | reverse complement strand
CCTCAGCCTCCCAAAGTGCTGGGATTACAGGCATGAGCCACCACACCCGGCCCATTTTTTAGTTTTTCTTTTACAAACTTTAAAACATTATTGTAGGCCGGGCGCGGTGGCTCAAGCCTGTAATCCCAGCACTTTGGGAGGCCGAGGCAGGCGGATCACAAGGTCAGGAGATCGAGACGATCCTGGCTAACACGGTGAAACCCCATCTCTACTAAAAAGTACAAAAAACTAGCCGGGCGAGGTGGCGGGCGCCTGTAGTCCCAGCTACTCGGGAGGCTGAGGCAGGAGAATGGCGTGAACCCGGGAGGCGGAGACTGCAGTGAGCTGAGATCTGGCCACTGCACTCCAGCTTGGGCGACAGAGCGAGACTCCGTCTCAAAAAAAAAAAAATTATTGTATTCATAATTTCTCAGTTTATATGTGGTTTTTAGAAGATTTATTCCCAGACAGTTCTCATTTTAAATTTAACATTTTATAAGATGTATTTCTAAGTAGCTTATCATTTCTATTGCTATAATGAATATGAGGGTTTTTTATAGTATTTTTTGTTTGTTTGTTCGTTTTTGAGATGGAGTCTCGCTCTGTCATCCAAACTGGAGTGCAATGGCACGATCTCGGCTCACTGCAACCTCCACCTCCAAGGTTCAAGCGATTCTTCTGTCTCACCCTCCCAAGTAGCTGGGATTATAGGTGCTCACCACCAAGCCTGGCTAATTTTTTTGGTAGTTTTGTAGAGATGGGGTTTCACCATGTTGGCCAGGCTGGTCTTGAACTCCTGACCTCAGGTTATCCACCCGCCTCAGCCTCCCAAAGTGCTGGAATTACAGGCGTGAGCTGCCACACCCAGCCTATAGTATGTTTTCTTATTGGATGTTGGTGGAGTCACGGACTGAATGTGCCCCTTAAGTCATATATTGAAGCCCTAACCCCCGGTGTTGCTGTATTGGGAAGGAGGAATCTCTAAGAAAATAATTAAGGCTAAATAAGGTTATGAGAGGCCAGGAGTGGTGGCTCACGCCTGTAATCCCAGCACTTTGGGAGACCAAGGCGCGTGGATCACCTGAGCTCAGGAGTTTGAGACCAGCCTGGCCAACATGGTGAAACCCTGTCTCTACTAAAAATACAAAGATTAGCGGGCATGGTGGTGGATGCCTATAATCCTAGCTCAGGAGGCTGAGGCAGGAGAATTGCTTGAACCTGGGAGGCAGAGGTTGCAGTGAGCCAATTGCGCCATTGTACTACAGCCTGGGCAACAAGAGTGAAACTCTGTCTAAAAAAAAAAAGATGTTATGGGATCTTTGGGGTGTCACTTTTCTTGTCAGAAACCTCTGTGGCCGGTGGCACCTTTGCTCGAGTTTTGCTCAGGCCCGCTGGGCTCATTCTGCCCCCTTGGCCTAGCACATTGTGCTCAGCTCACACTACCAGCCCAGATCCCACACCTCTAAGGGTGACTGTGAGGCAGGTGTGGAGCAGCAAGGGGTGTGTGAGCAAGCATGGGATTCAGCCACTGCACCGACATGCTGGCTGCTACTGTGGGGCAGGCAGCTCCAGGTGCTGGCATGGGTGCCAGCTCTCTGTGAAGCTGCGGATGGACTCGGCACACCACAAGCAACTTCCATGGCTAGCACTGGAGAATGCAGTGTTGCCCAGAAGCTTGGAGACCCCAAAAACTACAGGGCCTCAAAGAGGGAGTCACAGCCCTGGCTCAAAGATCTCCCAGGTCTGGGCTCCTCGAAGGGCTGAAGCTCTTCTCTCTTTCTCTTCACCCACAACGTGGCGAGCAAGGGGCATGTTTCAGCCCTGTGTGTGTTACAGCTCTTTCAGCCTTGCCGTTCAGCGGGTCCTGAGTTCTTGTTCTGCGACCAGAAGGAAGGAGGTAGGCAGACAAGTGAGGGTCAGCAAGATGAAGAGGAGCTTTGTTGAGTCATAGAACAGCTCAGAGGAGACCGCAGGGGGCAGCTCCTGTCTGCAGCCAGCGTGTCCCCCGGTGTTTAGCTCCTAGCACAGAGGGTAGCTCCTCTCTGCAGCTGGTTGTCCTGACGAGGGCTCAGCTCTCAGCGGAGAGGAGGCCCTAAAGTGAGTGACCCCTCTCTGCAGGCAGATGGTCCCACTGTCTGTTCACCTCTGGCTGAGCCTGGGGCTTGTACTGGTCTGAGAGAGGAGAAAGTGCTTGCCGATTGGTTCATGGGCGGCCAGGAAAAGGAACCATAAGTTCCCACTCCGGGTTCGTGGGACTGGCAGCCTGGCCCCCTAGTCTTCAGGCCTCCCTTGGACTGCAGGTGGGGCCTCACCGAGGACCCGCCCCCTTCCTCCCAGGAGCCTGTCTCCTGTCACTGTGTGCTCAGGCTGCTTGCACCAAGGGGCACCTGTAGGCCAGCCCCGAGCTGCCCTCAGGCCCGCCTTGGCCTCCCCGTTGCACTCTTTGGCACCTGAAGTCTGGCGGGTCTGAGGCGGCAAGAGGCTGGTGTGTCAGTTCCGCCCTGAGCATGTGCAAACCCAGTTGGGCTGTGACTGTGCCTGAGCTCAACTCCAACCCCGCTCCAAGATTGGGCTGGGTGCTGGGAGCAGGAAGAGGCCAGGCAGCGGGAGGAGATACCCCCGAGCCTGTCGGGGGAGGGGTCCTACCCGGGCCTGAGGGTGCAGAATTCAGAGATGCCCGGGTCCTGCGCCTGGGAGAGCAGGGCTCCGGCCTGCTTTGTGCAATGGGCAGGCAGCCCTGGCCGCAGCCTCCTGGCAGCCTGGGGTGGGGGCTCCAGGTCCTCATTGGGCCCCTCTCTGCCTGATCACGGGTGGCCCAGCCTGGCCCTATCGCAGTGGCTTCCAGGGCAGCAGGCTCTGGAGGGGCTCCTACTTGTCCCTGGCTCCTGCCAGCTCCGTGGAGCACAGCATCCTCTCGGGTCCAGCTCTGCCTCCTCCCCGTGCCCTCCCTGCAGTGGCGGCGGGTGACAGCAGCCACTGGGGACCAGGGGCCGGGGAGCGGGTACCACGCAGCCACACAAGGGTAAAGGCAGCGCATCAGGTGCCTCTGGGACACAGGGCGGGAGACCCACTGCTGCCCCCACAGCCGCTCCTGCCGGCCTGATGACAGTGGCCACTCTGGATAGCCTGCCGCTGCCATCAGAGAACACACACTCGCTCTCTCAGCTCCCACTGGGGAAAGGCCGTGTGAAGACAGTGAGAAGGTAGCCATCTGTAAGTCAGGGAGACAGCCCCAACCAGAAACCCATCATGCTAAACCTGGGCAACATAGCAAGATCTGTCTTAAAACATAAAAATAAATTGGCCAGGTGTGATGGTGGTTGCCTATAGTCCCAACTACTTGGGAGGCTGAGGCAGGAGGATCACCCGAGTCCAGGAGTCCAAGGCTGCAGTGAGCTATGATTGCAGCGCTGCTCTCCAGCCTAGGAAACAGCGTGAAACCCCATCTCTTAAAACACTAATGAATTAAATACAAACTTTTTAAAAGAAACGTTATCTTGCTGACACACTGATTGCAGACTTGTAGCCTCCAGAATTGTGAGAAAATAAATCGTTGTTGTTTAAGCCACCCAGTCTGTAATAGTTTCTTCTAGCAGTCTGCGTAGACTAAGACAAATAGTAAACAGCAACAGTATTAATACATACCTTGGAACAATGCTGAAGTCACTTCTTAGATCTGTATTAGTCAAGAGAGACAGAACCAATAGGCTAGAGAGGTAGACGAATAGATGTGTGGGAGGGGATTTACTATGGGAATCGGCTCGTGGGCTTACAGAAGGTGATTAGTGTCCTTATAAGAAGTCCCACAGATGTGCAATTGCAAGCTGGAAAATCTGAGAAGCTGGAAGAGTGGTTCAGTCCAAGTACCAAGGCCTCAAAACCAGGGAAGCCAGTGGCATAACGCTGAGCTGGAGGCTGAAGGCCCGGGGACCTTGGGTTCTGATGTTGAAGGGCAGAAGATGGTGTCTCCGCTCCAGGAGAGAGTGAAATCACCTCTTGTCAGCCTTTTTCTTCTGTCTGGGCCCTCAACAGATAGGACAGTGCCCGTTCTCACTGGGTGAGGGTGGATCTTCCTTACTCTACTGATGCAAATGCCAGTCTCCTCTGGAAAAGCCCCACAGGCATACCCAGAAATAATATTTTGCCAGTGATCTGGGTATGCTTTAATCCAAACTGACACCTAGCATTAATCATCACAAGATCTTGCTTGCAAACAACCAAAAATATTTCTCTTTCCTGTCCAATATACCTCTTAATCTTCATCCCTTGTCTTACCACTAAAATGAGACCACCACTTCTGTTGTCCTTCCCAGCTTCTCCCCCAACTCCCCTTTTCCCTAGTTTATGACGAGAGAGAAGGGGGAAAGCAAAAAGTTGGAAAGAAACAGAAGTAAGATAAATAGCTAGACAACCTTGGCACCACCACCTGGCCCTGGTGGTTAAAATAATAATATAATAATAATAATAATAATAATAATAATATTAACCCCTGACCAAAACTACTTGTGTTATCTGTAAATTCCAGACGTTGTATAGAAAGCACTGTAAAACTTCTTGTTCTGTTAACTGATGCATGTAGCCCCCAGTCACGTTCCTCACGCTTGCTTGATCTATTATGACCTTTTCATGTGGACCCCTTAGAG
>NW_016812221.1:724132-728569 GCF_001698545.2 Rhinopithecus bieti | reverse complement strand
TAGGAGAAAGCACCGTAAAACTTTTTGTTCTGTTAGCTGATGCATGTAGCCCCCAGTCACGTTCCTCACACTTGATTTATCACGACCCTTTCACGTAGACCCCTTAAAGTTGTAAGCTCTTAAAAGCGCTAGGAATTTCTTTTTCGAGGAGCTCAGCTCTTAAGACGTGAGTCTGCCGACGCTCCCAGCCGAATAAAAAACCTCTTCCTTCTTTAATCTGGTGTCTGAGAAGTTTTGTCTGTGGCTCATCCTGCTGTACCACATTGGTTAGGACTTCAGCTCAATGCCAGGGAGAAATAATGAGAAAGAGCGGTGATCTCAGTGGTTCCTCATTTTAATTATACTGTAAGGTTCTGCTTGAAGTATGTTTGCTGAGAGGTTTATCATGAGAAAAGGGTGTTGCATTTTATTCTGAGTTTCTTAAGAATTTTATAACAAAGAATTGCTCCAATTTATTGAACATAAACAATTTACTTATATAGTTTATTTTTCTTAAACTATATGTTTATATAGTTTATTATATGTTTATATAGTTTATTTTTCTTAAACTATATAAGTACTTATGTTTCATATCACCCTATTTCTACATTATCTGGTTAAAATGATAAATACATAAACTTTAATACTGAATTATCTTTGACATATTATTTATTTATAAAGTTGAACTAGCCAATGCAGTGGCTCACACCTGTAATCCCAGCACTTTGGGAGGCCAAGGCGGGCAATCACTTGAGGTCAAGAGTTCGAGACCAGCCTGGTCAACAGAGTGAAACCCCGTCTCTTCTAAAAACATAAAAATTAGCCAGGCTGGTGGCAGGTGCCTGTAATCTCAGCTACTTGGGAGGCTGAGGCACGATAATCACTTGAACCTTGAAGGCGGAGGTTGCTGTGAGCTGAAATTATGCCACTGCATTCCAGCCGGGGTGACAGAGTGAGACTCTGTACCAAAAAAAAAAAAAAAGTTGAACTATATGAAGTTGTCCTTTTGTGGGTTGATCCAGTCACTCTTCTACATAACAGAACACCTCAAAATTTAATGACTTATTATTTTAACTTGATTACCTAAAAAAAGAGTGACTTATTGGCCGGGTGCGGTGGTTCACACCTCTAATCCCAGCACTTTGGGAGGCCAAGGCAGGTGGATCATGAGGTCAGGAGTTCAAGACCAGCTTGCCCAAGATGGTGAAACCCCATGTCTACTAAAAATACAAAAATTAGCCAAGTATGGTGGCAGGCACCTGTAATCCCAGCTGCTCAGGAGGCTGAGAACTGCTTGAACCTGGGAGGAGGTTGCAGTGAGCCAGGATCGTGCCACTGCACTCCAGCCTGAGCAACAAAGTGAGACTCCATCTCAAAAAAAAAAAAGACTTATGATATCTAATAGTTTCCTGGGTCAGGAATTCAAGACAGGCTCAGCTAGGCAGCTTTTTCTAAGGCTAGATCTAGAAGAGAAGGGGCTGGAATGCCTGGGGGTGCTTTAAGCATCCCTCACTCTTGATGTAGGCTGTGTGTGAACTAGTTTGGGCTTTCTTACCACAGGGCAGCTCAGGGCCATTGGCTGCCAAGGGGTGCAAGTGTGAATTCCAGTGACAAGGTGGAAGCCGCATGACCTTTTATGACCTAGCTCTGGAAGTTACACAGCTTCACCTCTGCTGCATCCTTTTTTGCTTTATAAAATAGAAACGGGGTTTCACGGTGTTTCCCAGGCTGGTCTCAAACTCCTGGGCTCAAGCAATTTTCCTGCCTTTGCATCCTGAGGCTCTGGGATTACAGGTGTGAGCCACTGCACCTGGCCTATTGCTGCTGCATTCTCTTGGCTACAGGCAAATTACAAGTCAACCCAGGTTCAAGGAGCTGGTGTTGACCTCAACTCTCATGGGAGAAATAGCAGTCACAGTGTATGTGTGATAAGAGATACTGTTTTTGCCATGTTTGGAATTACCACGGTCGGCCCTCTCGCTGTAACAATTCACATCACCCCCCGCCCCCCGGCAAAGAACAGCCATCTCCTCCCCAAAATCCCAATGTCTCATCCCACTATAATATCAGATTGAAGACCAGGATCTCATTGTCAGACTCTGCTACAGGTGCAGACGGGGCTCTTGAGGATGCAGTTCCTGAGGTGCTATTTCTCCCAATCTGAATGCCTGTGAAATATGAGACAAGTTACTTTCATCTTACACACCCAGGACATTAACAGTGGGGCAGACATAGAAAAACTGTTATCAATACTCCTATTCAAAAGTAGGGACAAGGCCGGGTGTGGTGGCTCAAGCCTGTAATCCCAGCACTTTGGGAGGCTGAGGCAGGCAGATCACGAGGTCAGGAGATCGAGACCATCCTGGCTAACACGGTGAAACCCCGTCCCTACTAAAAACACAAAAAATTAGCCGGGCGTGGTGGCGGGCACCTGTAGTCCCAGCTACTCGAGAGGCTGAGGCAGGAGAACGGTGTGAACCTGGGAGGCGGAGCTTGCAGTGAGCCAAGATTCCGCCACTGCACTCCAGCCTGGGCAACAGAGCGAGACTTCCGTCTCAAAAAACAAACAAAACAAAACAAAACAACAAAAGTGGGGACAAGAGAAGGCACACAGTAGTCACTATTCCATAGAAATTCTTAAATCCTACTGGGTACCCATCACCAGTTCGGTGGTTCGGGTTTGGTTCTGCTGTCTTGGACTTCTCCATGGCTCTTTGCTCTACCCTCTGGATCTTAGTTCTGCTGTCTTGAGTCATCCATGGTTTTTCGTAAAATGTGACCATGTTTGCAACTGAGTATCCTTCTCAACCTCCTTCCTGAGCAAAAAGGTTGAGTTCAAATACCTTTTTTGTAGTTTGTCCGTATCTGTCAAGTTAGCATCACTGTTTTAAAACGTGTGGGATTTTTATCTATCTGTGTACAATCCATCCCATTAGACAAAAGCCATACGCCAAAAATCTCTTAATAAGACTTTCTCTACCATGGGCTCTCGGTGGGCCTTGTGTGGGACCTCACCTTTAAAATTCTTGGCAGTTCTGTTGCTTATGAGAGGGCTCACAGAAGCATTCCCTCGAGTCCTTGGAAGTTCTTTTGTTTATTCATTGAAGGGGTCAGGAGATACCACATTAGACATTTCTGGAATCTTACACAAGGGTACTATAGCCAGTCTTGGATTGCGTCTTTTCCCTGAGGAGCTTTCTTACTTTGAGAATGCTTTACAAGCTGAAAAGACTGTTCTGAGCCATTTATTTACCCCATGGAATGGTTCATTTTTTAGTTCTCTTTCCTCTCTCATTTTATTATCAGCAACGAGAAACCAGGTAGCATCCTGAACCCTGGGTCTAGAAAACACTTAGCTCTATCACTGAAGTGATGAGGTACACTTTCTATTTTCAATTTACATTAAGTGACAGTGTTGATAAATGTCCCGTCACTACATAAAAATGTCTCATTTTCTCCATGTTTCAATAATGCTTTCCTTGTGTTCCTTCAAGCCCTCACCAGCAACCTCCTTGATGACTTTAAGACTCTGCTAATACCATCCCCAAAGCTCACTGAGTTTTACCGACATTTTACTCAAGGGCCTTTTAGATTCTGCTCATAATCCAGTGCCAAGGCCAGTGATGCATGTGAGTAGCACCCCACTTCCAACACTATATTCCAATCACTACTATGGTCTAAAATATCACCTCAAAATATTATAGCACAAATGGCAACAAAGATGTTATTATCTCTGATGGTGTCTGTTTGTCAGGGATTCAGGAGAGGTTTGACTGAGCCTTTCTGGGTCAGGATCTCTCATGGAGCCGGAAAGGCATGGAACGGGAGCATAAGGGGCTGGACAAGCATCTCTTTCTTTTTATGTCATCTCAGAGCCTCTCTGTGTGGTTTCTCTATATGGACTAATTGAGATTTCCTCCTAGTACTGCAGCTTCAAGGACTGCTTACATGGCAAATGAAGGATCTCTGAAATCAAGGCAGAAGCCATATTCCTTTTTATATCCTGTGAAGTCTTACATGATCACTTCCTCCACACTCTCTTGGCTACAAGTGAGTCACAAGCCAACAAAACTCAAAGAATGGGGCAAGACTATCAGTGGGAGGAGTGGCAAGATCACACTGTAGGAAAGGAGATGAGATGGCAGCTACTGTCACAGCCCACCTCAGAAAACAAAATCTGCCACATATGTAAAACATGGTTGATTATTGTAATTTCCTATGGGTCAACCTTATATACAGATGTATGGTGAAAGAGACCTGGATTTCATTTACTCAGAAAATTTTCATGTATTAGATTGACCTGTATTCTGTATTTCTTTCTTCTACTGTCTCTATCCTGATTTGGTGTAAAGGTTATAAAAGAATTTCTAGGTGAATTTGGAAGAGACATATATATATATATATCTTCCAAATTTACATATATATTACATATTATATATAAAATATATAAATTTATAT
>NW_016812221.1:712194-722939 GCF_001698545.2 Rhinopithecus bieti | reverse complement strand
GAGTCTGGCTCTGTCGCCCAGGCTGGAGTGCGGTGGCCGGATCTCAGCTCACTGCAAGCTCCGCCTCCCAGGTTCACGCCATTCTCCTGCCTCCGCCTCCCAAGTAGCTGGGACTACAGGCGCCCGCCTCGTCGCCCGGCTAGTTTTTTGTATTCTTTAGTAGAGACGGGGTTTCACCGTATTAGCCAGGATGGTCTCGATCTCCTGACCTTGTGATCCGCCCGTCTCGGCCTCCCAAAGTGCTGGGATTACAGGCTTGAGCCACCGCGCCCGGCCGAGGTCTACTTTTTTAGCTTCCAAATATGAGTGACAACATGCAATATTTGTCTTTCTGTGCTTGGCTTATTTCACTTAATATAATGGCTTTCAGTTCCATCCCAGTTGGTGCAAATGACAGGATTTTATTATTTTTTTATGACTGAATAGTCCTATTGACTGTATTTATATATATCACATTTTCTTTATTCATCTGTTGATGGGCTCTTACGTTGATTTCTTTTTTTTTGAGACGGAGCTTCGCTCTGTTGCCCAGGCTGGACTGCTGTGATGCAATCTCAGCTCACTGCAACCTCCGCCTCCCAGGTTCAAGTGATTCTCCTGCCTCAGCCTCCTGAGTAGCTGGGACTACAGGTGTCCGCCACCACACCCAGCTACTTTTTGTACTTTTAGTAGAGACAGGGTTTCACCATGCTGGCCAAGCTGGTCTTGAACTCCTGACCTCAAGTGATCCACTTGCCTCGGCCTTCCAAAGTGCTGGGATTACAGGCGACACACTGCGCCCGGCCTGACTTCGTATTTTTGGCTCTTGTGGATAGTGCTGCAGGAAATGTGGGAGTGCAGGTGTCCTTTTGATGTGCTGATTTCCTCTCTTTGGGGTATCTACCCAGCAGTGGGGTTGCTGGATCATATGACAGTTCTATTTTCAGTTTTTCTGAGGAGTCTCCATACTGTTCTCCATGGTACCTGTACTAATTTACACTCCCACCAACAGCATACAAGGGCTGCCCTTCCTCCATATCCTCACCAGCATCTGTTCTTTCCTGTCTTTCTGATACAAGCCATTTTAACTGAAGAGGGATGATATCTGATTGTGGTTTTAATCTGCATTTCTCTGATAATTAGTGATACTGAGCATTTTTTCATATACCTGTTAGACATTTGCATGTCTTCTCTGAGAAACGTCTGTTCAGATCTTTTGCCTACTTTAAAATTGGATTTGGAGTTTGGGGGATTTGTTATTTTTCTTTGTTTTTGTTATAGCGTTGTTTGAGCTCCTTGTATATTCTAGTAATTAACCCCTTGTCAAATGGATAGTGTGCAAATATTTTCTCCCAACCTGTGGGTTGTCTCTTCATTTGGTTGTTTCCTCAGCAGTATGGCAGCTCCTCCCTTGCTGTAATCCCAATTGTCTATTTACAATTGTTACATCTTCTTGATAACTTATCTTTATAAAATACCTCTCTTTATCTCTAGTAAAACTTTTGTTTTAAACTCTATTATGTTAGATATTAGAAAGCCACTGGAGATTTACTATGGTTGCTGTTTGCATTTTATCTTTTTCAATCCTTTACTTCTAATCCAATTCTATGTTTGAGTATGTACGTATGTCTCCTACACCCGGTTGGATTTTTTTATCATCAGTTTGACAATCTGTGTCTTTTGACAGTTTAATCCATTCACACTTAATGTTATTACTGGCCAGGCGCGCTGGCTCATGCCTATAATCTTGGTGCTTTGAGAGGAGGATTGCTTGAGCCCTGGAGCTTGAGCCCTCCATCTCTATAAATAAAACAGCCAGGCATGGTGGTATGCATCTGTAGTCCCACCTACTATGGAGGCTGAGGTGGGAGAATTGCTTGAAGCCAAGAGTTCAAGGCTGCAGTGAGCTGTGATCATGCGACTGCACTCCAGCCTGGGCAACAGAGCAAGACCCTCTTTAGAAAAAGTTATTATTGATATAGTTAGATTTACATAAGCTGCTTTCCCTTTTGTATTTTATGTCTCACATATTTTTTATTCATCTATTTCTCCTTCACTTTTGTCTCTGCCTTAAGGGCATATTTTCTAATGTAAATTGTATTTCTTTAATGATTCCTTACAATATTTTTGCAGTAATTTCCTTAGTGTTTGTTCTAGGGCGTGTTAAATACACACTAACTTATCAGAGTCTACTTCAGATTTATACTACCTTAATTCCAGTAAGATTTTTATAAACCCATCATTCCTATATAGCTCTAGCTCCCAACCCCACTTTTGTGCTGGTATTGTTATATACATCTGTTACAAATGCAACAACACATCGTTATAAATAGTGCTTTATATATTTTATTTAAAGAAGCTGAGAGAAGAATGAAGAGAAAGTATATATTGACAGCTTTTGTTACAGTAGCCTATTTATTTCCTATTTCTGGTTCTCTCAGCTTATTCTTGTGGCTTTGCCATCTAGAGCCATTTCCTGACCCCAACACGACTTTTCTCCCACCCTCCTCCTTTGTGGTGTTATTGGCAGACATATTACACTTCTGTATGTTATAATCCAAACAGTATTGCATATTGTTTTATATAATTGCCTTTTTTTTTTTTTTTTTTTTGAGACAGAGTCTCGCTCTGTCGCCCAGGCTGGAGTGCAGTGGCGCGATCTCGGCTCACTGCAAGCTCCGCCTCCCAGGTTCGCGCCATTCTCCTGCCTCAGCCTCCCGAGTAGCTGGGACTACAGGTGCCCACCACCACGCCGGGCTAATTTTTGTATTTTTAGCAGAGACGAGGTTTCACCGTGTTGGCCAGGATGGTCTCGATCTTCTGACCTCATGTTTCACCTGCCTCGGCCTCCCAAAGTGCTGAGATTACAGGCGTGAGCCACCACATCTGGTCTATAATAACTGTTAATCAGTTATTAATAAAATTATAAATCTGCACTTGTACTATCTTTTATTATTACATAACTACCCTTTACTGGTGCTCTTTTTCTGTGGAAACAAATTACTGCCTGGGGTCATTCCTCAGACTGTTGCTCTTCAGTCTCCAAACTGATCACTGGAAATGATGTTAAGTGGGGCCGATCCTGTTCCCACTCCTTGGTTCTTGGACGTGTGTGTGCTCCCTATTGAGTAATCACTATCAGATAAAAGTCGGATTCCAGGACTGCATCTTGGAGGATGGTGCCCTATGCTTGTCAAGTACTGTCACTAAGCTGGTACTTCAACCCACCTTCAGCAGGTCATCCGATGCTCTGTCACACCAGCAGCTTCTAGGTGGTGAGGTAAGCATAAGGTGTGACCAACAGATCCCTTGGTATGGGACCACCACTGCACCTTATCTGTGGTGAAGTGGGACTCCTTGTCTAATGCCCTGTCATGTGGGATAATCAGAATCTCTACTCTCCTAAAAATTGTTAAATAGACTTCTTCCAGTGTTACATACTATTATTTTCTGGGGTTTATTTCCGTATTTTGTACCACCAAATTACATCTTATAATTTTTAAGTCTGTTTAGATTTGGCCAAGCATGACTTTTTATTTTTTTGACTTATGTTTCCAACTTTCTTAGTATTAAATATTTTGTTTAAAATGACATTATTTCACCGTGGTTTGTGAATAACCCTTCTATTCTAGGTAGATGTTTTCTTTCAGCACATTAAAGACATTCTTTTACTGTCTTCTGATGTTTACTGCTGCTATCGAGAAATCAACCTAAGCATGTAAAATTGGAAAAGAGCAACTCAATGATAAATATCAGACTTTCAACTAATATTCCCATCCTTACAACCTCCAATGATGATATCTGATAACATATTACAAATACAAAGAGAATTTTTTTTTTTTTTTTTTTTCTGAGACAAGGTCTTCCTCTGTCACCCAGGCTGGAGTGCAGTGGTACAAATATGGCTTACTGCAGCCTCAACCTCCTGGGCTCAAGCAATCCTCTGACCTCAGTCTCCAGAGCAGCTGGGACCACAGCCATAAGCCACCATGCCTGGGTATTTTTTTTTTTTTTTTTTTTTAGAGATAGGGTCTTGCTTTGTTGTCCAGACTGGTCTCAAATTCTTAAGCTCAAGTGATCCTCCTGCCTCCCAAAGTGTTGGGATTATAGCATAAGCCACTGCACCCAGCCAGAGTAGGGCTGATTTTAAATTTCATACTTGGGCCCCAAAGTGAGCTGTTATTTTCCTTTTACTGTGATGCTCTTAAAATAGAAAAAAAAAGAAAAAAGCAGCTAAATTGTTTTTAAAAATTAAGGTTGCTCTGGCCGGGTACAGTGGCTCACGCCAGTAATCCCAGCACTTTGGGAGGCCGAGGCAGGCGGATCACCTGAGGTCAGGAGTTCATGAACAGCCTGGCCAAAATGGTGAAACCCCATCTCTACTAAAAATACAAAAATTAGCCGGGCGTGGTGGCGGGTGCCTGTAATCTCAGCTACTCAGGAGGCTGAGGCAGGAGAATCGCCTGAACCCCAGAGGCAGAGGTTGCAGTGAGCCAAGATCACACCACTGTACTCCAGCCTGGACGACAGAGTGAGACTCTGTCTCAAAAAAAAAAAAAAAAAAAAAATTACCCCTACACTTTTCACAATAAACCTTAAATCTTCAAGACACTCACAAAACCAAAAGCCACTTCCTTCTCCTAACACCCCCAAAATATATGGCCTACTTAGTTCAGACTTCTATTAAAGAGTTAAAAATTCCATCAATAAACACCCAGCATGAATTTCTAAATAAATGTCTGCTTGAAGCACTTCTATTTGCCAGTAGAAGTAATATATTCAACTGTCTCAGGTCAAAAGTTCCTTTTGGCCTCCAGCCTGATCTCAGACTGGACTTTCCTCTTTGGGAACTCCTACGCCCTCTACTCAAGACTGTCCTCTTGGCTTCTCTTGGCTTTTCAGCACCATTGACATTTGTCTTCTTTATGATTTAGTTTGTTTATGTATTTATTTTTACTTTTTACAGAGACGAGGTCTTGCCCTGTCATCCAGGCTGGAATACAATCATGGCTCACTGCATTCTCCACCTCCTGGGCTGAAGCGATCCTCCTGCCTCAGCCTCCCAAGTAGCTGGGACTATAGGCAAGCATCTTTTTTTAGTTCTTCTTTCTTATTCTTTTGCCACAAGTTGATAATTGAGGCCCATGCAAGTGAAGATGTAGACACGTGCCACAGTTAGGACTGTGCTATATACACAGTACATGTGTCTTTGATTTGTTTTTTTCTTTTTTTTAATTTTGAGACGGAGTCTCACTCTGTCACCCAAGGTGGAGTGTAGTGGCGTGATTTCTGCTCACTGAAACCTCCGCCTCCCAGGTTCAAGCGATTCTCCTGCCTCAGCCTCCCGAGTAGCTGGGATTACAGGTGCCCGCCACCATGCCTGGCTAATTTTTATATTTTTAGTTGAAACGGGATTTCACCATATTGGCCAGGCTGGTCTCAAACTCCCGACCTTGTGATCTGCCCACCTCAGCCTCTCAAAGTGCTGGGATTACAGGCGTGAGCCACCGCTCCTGGCCGTGATTTTCATAAATACCATTTACATGATGTAAAAGCAGTGGCCCCAGGAGAACAGGACAGCATTCTACAATAGTCAATAATCCCACAGTAATGGGGAACCTCTGGATTTCAGCAATGCCATTCAGTATTTCAAATAAAACAGAGGTTGGCCAACCAAATGCAAATCTAAAAAATACTACATATGGCCGGGTGCGGTGGCTCAAGCCTGTAATCCCAGCACTTTGGGACGCCGAGACGGGTGGATCACGAGGTCAGGAGATCGAGACCATCCTGGCTAACACGGTGAAACCCCGTCTCTACTAAAAAATACAAAAAACTAGCCGGGCGAGGTGGTGGCGCCTGTAGTCCCAGCTACTCGGGAGGCTGAGGCAGGAGAATGGCGTAAACCCAGGAGGCGGAGCTTGCAGTGAGCTGAGATCCGGCCACTGCACTCCAGCCTGGGTGGCAGAGTGAGATTCCGTCTCAAAAAAAAAAAAACTACATAGACACAAAAGCCAAAGTGATGTCACCCTTCATTAGTGATCACAGGAAGGGTAAAGGAATCCTGAACTCAAGTATTACCCAGTTTGCATTGGCTACACCTTTCTGTGGAAGGCTGGACTATCTTGCCAATACACCTGTTGTTTCCTAATGTTGTCCTCTTCTTCATGGTTCTGTTATCTTATCTGTAATAAACAACTCAAACTGCTATGTTTTCTGATTTTCTGAAAAGTTAAAATCCTTCTGTTTCTTAATTCCACTTTTATATAAGAATGCTTTTAAATGCAAAAGAACCCCCAACTGAAAGTGGCATAAAGACTGACTTGCAAATCCTTGGTTCTAAGTATTTCAGTTCTTCTTTCTTGTTCTTTTGCCACAAGTTGATCATTGAGGCCCAAGCAAGTGCAGATACAGATACATACCACAACTAGGATTGTGTCACATACACAGTACACATGTCTGTGATTTTCATAAACACCATTTACATGATGTAAAAGCAGTGGCCCCAGGAGAACAGGATAGCATTCCACCACAGTCAATTATCCCACAGCAGTGGGGAACCTTTGGGTTTCAACAATGCCCTTCAGTATTTCAAACAATACTTGCAAGTCCTTAGCCCTTATACCACTTCAAGTTACAGGTTCTTTTACTTGCATTTAAAAGCATTCTTATATATTAGAGGTGGTGGCTCACGCCTGTAATACCAGCACTTTAAGAGGCTGAGGTGGGGAGATCACTTAAGGTCAGGAGTTCGAGACCAGCCTGGCCAACATGGTGAAAACCCACCTCTACTGAAAAAACAAAAGTTAGCTGGGTATAGTGATGCACACCTGCAGTCCCAGCTACTCGGAAGGTTGAGGCATGAGAATCGCTCAAGCCTGGGAGGCAGAGGATGCAGGGAGCTATGATCGCGCCACTGCATTCCAGCCTGGGTGACACAGCGAGACTCTCTCTCAAAAAAGACTAAGGACTTTTTTTAATACTAAATTTGGAAGAAAAGTAGTTCCAGGGTTGGATCACAATTCAATTATTTTCAAAAAGCCAGGATTTTGCCACCTCTAGTGCTATTCCTAGTGAGATGTTTCCCACTTTGATCACGAACCAATCACATCATCACACACCAATATAAAACAAATGGGAAAGCGAGTTTGCATGCAATCGAGGAATACCATTCCTGGAAAATAACCAGCAGACTTCCATTATATGTTACTGGCAGGACCTCAGAGACATGACTCCTAAACTAATCAGTAGCAGAGGGAAATGAGGTTTCCACCCTCCCTATGGACAGTACTACCTCAATACCAAATAAATGTGGATTTCTTACCAAGGCAAAGACACTCTGGTAGCCAGTGATTACCACAGAACATGGTTAGTAACTGTCCACTCCTCTGCTTTTCTGAGCCACTATTCAATGAAGCTTTCCCTGAGGGAGTCCTGTGCAGGCTGAGTGGAATTGTTCACCCTGATACCGTTTGGCTTTGCCCACGCCAGCACCAAATTATCCCAAGCGCAGAACTAGTTTTTACGTGAATTTGACAGTTTGAATGTTGCTGAACTTGCAGATGGGATTTGGGACCTTAAAACTGAGCATGTTTGCAAACACACAAAACACTTCGCACGCAGTCCCCAGTACAAGCTTCCGCATCCCTTCCTTCAGTTGGTGGGTAGACTTTCCCTACTTTGTCCTTTTGCTATGGGTGCTGTCCACTGATGCTCTGCCTTTAATGTAGAATTTGCAGTCCACAAGTCTTAAAGTTGAAATCTTGCACACACTCTTAAAATGTGGTCTGGTTGGCCGGGCGGGGTGGCTCACGCCTGTAATCCCAGCACTTTGGGAGGCCGAGACGGGCGGATCATGAGGTCAGGAGATCGAGACCATCCTGACTAACACGGTGAAACCCCGTCTCTACTAAAAAATACAAGAAAAAACTAGCTGGGCGAGGTGGTGGGCACCTGTAGTCCCAGCTACATGGGAGGCTGAGGCAGGAGAATGGCGTGAACCCGGGAGGCGGAGCTTGCAGTGAGTGGAGATCGCGCCACCGCACTCCAGCCTGGGCGACAGAGCTGAGACTCTGTCTCAAAAAAAAAAAAAAAAAAAAAAAAGTGGTCTGGTCTGCAAGCTAGTAGCAGTCTGTATGAATTTATCAACTATAAACAGGCATGTGACATGGTCATGGCATCAGAGGCAGAGTGGGCTCTTCACCTTGTGAGAGTACAGACCCGTTAAGGAATTGTTGTATTTGTGTGGTGAGTTACATGGGCACAAACTGCCTACCAGAGCAGCACTGGACTATGATGTCCTGGGAAACAACCACTGGAGAAGAGTCAATGGTCCACATTCCTTGGATCAGAACTCCGACTTGGCTCATCAGATCACAGTATTATGATCTGATATGTGAGGCCGGAGCTAGTATTCAACAGCCTCTGAAGCTACTTGGGTTATGAGTATAGCACCCTAAAAATGACAGGAAATAGGTTCACATTATATTCTTTCTTCAACAGTATATGGCCTATGGCTAATTCAAGGAACACGGGCTCTTTAAAGCAAGTATGCAAGTTGGGCTGGGGGCCATGGCACTCATGATGCCTGTTACATCAGATGCTTTGATTTTACAGACAAATCCTTAAATGGGTTGAATTCCATTCTTAGAGTTCACAATTAACAATCAACTGGAGACCTCATTACCATGCCCACCCTACCACCCTACACTAATCAAACCAACCTAGTTTAGTTGTTAAGGGCCATTACCAGTCTTCTGAAAGAACAGTATCCTCCAAGAGATGATGGATTTGAGTAACAGATGCTCTCACCCACATTCCCAGCCTAGGGAGAGCAGCTACTACTTTCTTCTTTTTGAGACGGAGTCTCACTCTGTCACCCAGGCTGGAGTGCCGTGGTGCGATCTCAGCTCACTGCAAGCTCCGCCTCCCGGGTTCACACCATTCTCCTGCCTCAGCCTCCCAAGTAGCTGGCACTACAGGTGCCCACCACCACACCTGGCTAATTTTTTGTATTTTTAGTAGAGACAGGGTTTCACCATGCTAGCCAGGCTGGTCTCGATCTCCTGACCTCGTGACCCACCCGCCTTGGCCTCCCAAAGTGCTGGGATTACAGGGGTGAGCCACCGCGCCCAGCCAGCAGCTACTACTTTCAATAACACATTTGTATTGGGTCTTGGTGGAGGGAGAAGGCTTAGGGTCTTAGGAACACATAACGGATTCAATCCCAGCATGTCACAAAGCATTACCATTCTTTCTTCTAGATCATGGCAAAGTTCCTGACATTTGTTCTTTCCCTTGCCAGAAGCCAGTGTTGGATCTGGTCTTGCCCTAGCTGCTGCAGCTAACTTATAAAACCACCATCATGGCCAGGTGTGGTGGCTCACGCCTGTAATTCCAGAACTTTGGGAGGCCAAGACAGGTGGATTACCTGAGGTCAGGAATTCAAGACCAGCCTAGCCAACATGGTAAAACCCCATCTCTACTAAAAATACAAAAATTACCTGGGCATGGTGGCATGCGCCTTGTAATCCCAGTTACTCGAGAGGCTGAGGCAGGAGAATCACTTGAACCCAGGAAGCGGAGCTTGCAGTGAGCCAGGATGGTGCCATTCACTCCAGCCTGGGCGACTGAGGGAGACTCCATCTCAAAAAAAAAAACCAAAAACCAAAAACCAAAACCATCATGGTGTCAGCGCACCAAGTATATCCTGTAAGTAACTGCCCTTCACTGAACACCCTCAAAGGATTTCACAAGTATTTACCCGCTCCCCCGACTTTTTTCCTGAGACAGGGTCTCACTGTTGCCCAGACTGGAGTGCAGTGCAGCTCACTGCACCCTTGACCTCAAGCAATCCTCCTGCCTCAACCTCCTGAGGAGCCGGGATTGCAGGTGTGCACCACTGTACCCAGCTTTTAAAAAACTTTCGTAGACAGGGTTTTGTCACGTTGCCTTGGGTTTCGTCATGTTGAGAAGTCTGGATATATTACTCACTCCTGCAATGCTCTATGAATTCTACCTATTTCCCTAAATGAGCAATCCCATCCCAGGGCATGTTTAGTGTAGATTATTGTTACCAAACTGGTAAAAATAAGCCATGGGGAATTGGTAGAATAAGCTTCCTCCTGCAAGGCAAATTCCACATTTTCCCAGAAAAGGGAAGGGGTTCTATTTATATCAGGAGGTGGCAGGTTTTTTATACCTCAGCTACTCAACTGTGCCATTGCTGTGCAAAAGCAGTCAAATAATACACAAATATATTTAGCCATGTTCTAACAACAGTTATTTATGGACACTCAAGTTTGAATTTTATATATTGCCAACATCTAGTCTATATCCTTAAATGAAGCACCTGCAGTGCAAGGTACATCAGAAGAGTTTGCTAGGCCGAGTCCTCAGGTTCTTCCCAGATATTCCTATTCAAATTATCAAGGGATAACTTTTTGGGGGGGCGGGGAAGGGGAAAATATGGATAACTTTTTCAATGCATGTTTACATTAAGGGATTTAGTAAACATTTCAGGTGAACTGACTTTAATTCACCAAGCCAAATATACTATTTGATTCCCACCATCTCACTCCTACAGCTGTAAGAAACTTTTACAGCAATGTCAAAATTGCTGAGTCTGACACTCCAACCTGAGATGAGATTTCAGGGCTTCAGGCCTGGCACTCTTATGATCTAAGATCTAGCACGATCAAAATCAGCCATCTCCATCCCATCTCAGATTTTCTCATAAATTTAAAATTTTTTTTTTTTTTTTTTTT
>NW_016812221.1:667642-708305 GCF_001698545.2 Rhinopithecus bieti | reverse complement strand
GCTCTGTCGCCCAGGCTGGAGTGCAGTGGCCGGATCTCAGCTCACTGCAAGCTCCGCCTCCCAGGTTTACGCCATTCTCCTGCCTCCGCCTCCCAAGTAGCTGGGACTACAGGCGCCCGCCTCGTCGCCCGGCTAGTTTTTTGTATTCTTTAGTAGAGACGGGGTTTCACCGTATTAGCCAGGATGGTCTCGATCTCCTGACCTTGTGATTCGCCTGTCTCGGCGTCCCAAAGTGCTGGGATTACAGGCTTGAGCCACCGTGCCCGGCCCATAAATTTAAAATTCTTAAAAGGCTATAGTTCTTCGATGTTTCCAAAATTTCAGTGTCAGGGACTACAACATTCCAGGTGTACAGAAACAATAACACTAGTTCACATGATGGGCTAAAAGTTGCTATCTTCAAATATAAACAAGAATGGGATTTTCTTGTCTCAGGAAAAACAGACAAACCTAAATCATATACCCCACTTTGTCAACTACATGCTACCAAGGCAACAACTTATCAGTTAAAGCCCTTAGGTTACAAGAAATAGAAAGCTGGCCGGGTGTGGTGGTTCACACCTGTAATCCCAAGACTTTGGGAGGCTGAAGTGGGAGGATCACCTGAGGTCAGCAGTTCAAGACCAGCCTGGCCAGCATGGTGAAACCCCGTCTCTACTAAAAATACAAAACTTAGCCGGGCGTGGCGGCAGGCAGCTGTAATCCCAGCTACTCGGGAGGATGAGGCAAGGGAATTGCTTGAACCCAGGAGGCGGAGGTTGCAGTGAGCTGAGATCGCGCCACGGCACTCCAGCCTGGGGGACAAGAGCAAAACTTAGTCTCAAAAAAATAAAAAAGAAATAGAAAGTCATTCTTCTTAAGAAAAAAAAACAAAAACCCAAACAACAAAAGTAAAAGACATTTTTATTGAGAAGTGAGGAAACAACAGAAGATCAGAGAAGCAGGTTCTAAAGGGATAGTATCCACAGTTATTCTTGTAATCAATTAGCCAGAATGAATGGATGTTCTCAACAGAATTCTGGGACAAGAATGAATGAGTTCCCACATTTTCTGGTTCACGTGTGAATGAATTACAGACTCAAAATTCTGAAAAAGAGATTACCATTATCCAACAATGGGTAAAATGCTCACCTGTAGCTAGTGGAACGGATACCTGAAAGACACTACCACAGGAAGCACCCCAGAGAGGGGAGGTATTTCTCCAGAGAAAACAAGGGTGCTCATGTCAATCAATGGACAACAGGCACGGAACTGCAAAATATAATAAACGTTCATTACAATGAGTTCTCTTAAGCGGCAGCCCTGTAATAAATGCCAGATCTGCTTATGAAAAAGAAAAGACAATTAGCATTTAATATGGAAAATACTGGGGGATATTATTCCACAAACTATCAAATATATATATATATATAGTTAGATAGAACAAGTTACATTAAAATATAAAATACTAAAAATTTTAGAAATACTTTTCAGTGTTAACTCAGGGAAGTCATATGAAATATCCCTTGACTTTAAGAATCTGCTCCCTGTGTTTTTCCTGAACATTACTTTATTTACATATTTTTTAAAAAACAACTTTATACTCCACCATGAAAAGTCAACTGTTCATAACGAGATTTTATTTTACAAAAACACAGCTTCAAATCTGGAATGTGACTTTCCATGGAACACACTTTCAACGGGAAAATGCTTCCTTAATTTATTGAACTTATAAGGTGTTCCTAGTGTAAATTCTCTGAATCTTCATGATGATACTACAACATCTGATACATTTATTGCTCCACATTCCTTCCACTATTTTCATCTACAAAGATTTGTAACTTATTTCTGAAAGCTTTTACACTCATCCCAAATATGGTTGGTCTCTCTCCTCTCTGATTTTTGACATGAGTGTAGTTTTAGGGCCTCCTGCTTGTAAATCTTGTCTATATTATCCGAAGTCTCCTGAAGATCAGTTTCTCACATGGCATCATTCCGATTTCTCATTTATGAGTCTTCCGATGTATACGAAGCCCTGAATTCCAACAGAAGGATTTCCCACATTCAGAGCACTTCCACGGTTTCTCTCCAGTGTGAACTCTCTGATGTTCACTGAGAGATGACTTCTGAGTGAAGGCTTTTCCACATTCACTGCATTTAAAAGGTTTCTCTCCCGAATGAGTCTTCTGGTGTATCTGAAGTGATGCCTTCCTAGGGTAGGCTTTTTCACATTCATTGCATTCATAGGGTTTCTCAGTTGAATGAGTTCTCTGATGTATAATCAGCTGTGATTTTCCACAAAAGGCTCTCTCACACAAACTACATTCATAGGGTCTCTCTCCGGTGTGTGTCCTCCTATGGATAACAAGGTATGACTTGCTACTGAAAGCCTTCCCACATTCACTGCATCCATAGGGCTTCTCTCCCGCATGAGCTCTCAGATGTGCAGTGAGCTGTTCCTTCCTACCAAAGGCTTTCCCACATTCACCGCATTGGTAAGGATTATTTCCTGTGTGAACTCCCTGATGTACGATGAGCTGTGTCTTCATATTGAAGGCTTTCCCACAATCACTGCATTGATAGGGTTTTTCTCCTGTATGCATTCGGATGTGAACAAGGAGATAGGACTTACTCCTAAAGGCTTTCCCACATTCACTGCATTTATGTGGTTTCACTCCTGTATGCGTTCTCTGGTGTACAACGAATGGAGACTTCAAACTAAAGGCTTTCCCACATTCACTGCATTCATAGGGTTTCACTCCTGTGTGACTTCTCTGGTGTAAAAGCAGCTGTGATTTCCAACTGTAGGCTTTCCCACATTCACTGCAGCCATAGGGTTTCCCCCCTGTGTGAATTTCCTGATGGACAATGAGCTGTGACCTAAAAGAGAAGACCTTCTCGCACTCACTACATGAGTAGGGTTTTTCTCCTGTATGAACTCTCTGATGAGCATTAAGGTTTGACTTGGCACTGAAGGCTCTTTCACATTTACTGCATTCATAAGGCCGCTCTCCTGTATGAATTCTGAGATGTACAATGAGCTGTGACTTACAACGAAAAGCTTTCCCACATTCACTACACACACAATTTTTTTCTATGCTATGAGCTCTTTGATGCTTAAGAAAATACGGTTCTTCATAACCAGGAAACTTATCAGGATTCCTTCTCAAATAACTTCTGCTTGAAGCTGAGTTTTGTGTCAAACTTTTCCCATGTGTGTTATAGAGTCTCTGTCTTGAAGAATCATGGCTTTTGCTCAGATTAAGTCTTCCCAACACACTACAAGCATAGCTTCTTTCAATACTTTCAAGCTCATCTTGATTGTTCTGGTACCATTCTTCCCACCCATCTACAAAAAACAAACAAAAGATAACTTTTTGAATCATAACATAAACCTGATATGGAAATAAACAGTATTAGGACTGTCATGTAATCAACCTTTCTCTTTTGGTAACAAGTCTACCACGCTGGTTCAAAAGAAATACTGGGCCGGGCGTGGTGGCTCAAGCCTGTAATCCCAGCACTTTGGGAGGCCGAGACGGGCGGATCACGAGGTCAGGAGATCAAGACCATCCTGGCTAACACGGTGAAACCCTGTCTCTACTAAAAAATACACAAAAAACTAGCCGGGCGAGGTGGCGGGCGCCTGTAGTCCCAGCTACTCGGGAGGCTGAGACAGGAGAACGGCGTAAACCCGGGAGGCGGAGCTTGCAGTGAACTGAGATCCGGCCACTGCACTCCAGCCTGGGCCACAGATCGAGACTCCGTCTCCAAAAAAAAAAAAAAAAAAAGAAATACTGGCCAAGCATGGGGGCAAGGGAACTGAATCAAAACAGACCAAAATAGGTCCCCTCGTGAAAACTGGTAGCAAATTACCAGTAATCAAAAATAGTTTTTAAAATAGAGGTTTAAAACTGGCACTTGGATTAGCCAGGCATGGTGGTGGGCACCCGTAATCCCAGCTACTAGGGAGGCTGAGGCAGGAGAATCACTTGAACCCGGGAAGCAGAGGTTGCAGTGAGCCGAGATCGTGCCACGGCACTAAGTACAAAGTTCCTGGGGAGGAAGCCTGACTGACAAAGTTTAAGAAATAGAAAAAGGCCAGGAGAGCTAAAACCCACTGAGTGAATGAATGAAAGCAGAACCAAATTATTCAAAACCATGGCAAAAAGTTCTTTACATTTCTAAGACCCTTTTTTTTTTTTTTTTGACAGGGTCTTTGCTCTGTCATCCAGGCTGGAGTGCAGTGGCGCAATCTTGGCTCACTGCAGCCTAGACCTCCTGGGTTCAAGTGATCCTCCCATGTCAGATTCCTGAGTAGCTGGGACTATAGGCACTCGCCACCACACCCAGCTAATTTTTGTATTTTTAGTAGAGATGGGGTTTCACTTGTTGGCCAGGCTGGTCTCAAACTCCTGAGCTCAAGCGATCCGCCCGCCTTTGCCTCCCACAGTGCTGGGATTACAGGCGTGAGCCACGGTGCCCAGCCTAAAGGTTTTTAATTACAGAAAATCTTCTGCATTTAAAAGATCAGTTTTGACTGTTCTGTAAAACGTTAAGAAAAGGGGCCGGTGCGCAGTGGCTCAAAGCCTGTAATCCCAGCACTTTGGGAGGCCGAGAAACGGGCGGATCACGAGGTCAGGAGATCGAGACCATCCTGGCTAGACACCGGAAACCTCGTCTCTACTAAAAAATACAAACTAGCCGGAGCGACGAGGTCGGGCGCCTGTAGTCCCAGCTACCCTGGGAGAGGCTGAGGCAGGAGAATGGTGTGAACCCGGGAGGCGGAGCTTGCAGTGAGCTGAGATCCGGCCACCGCACTCCAGCCTTGGCGGCAGAGCGAGACTCCGTCTCAAAACAAAAAAAAAAAAAGTAAGAAAAGGGCAGAGAAATACTTTAGACAGTTATTGCAGCAGTCCAGAATGAGATAATTTGAACTACACTTCTTGATATACTTCGGATACCTATTCCCGCCCAAGTCTCATGTTGAATTATAATCCCCCATGCTGGAGGTGGGGCCTGGTGGGAAGTGTTCGCATCGGGATCACAGGAGCAGATCCCTCATGGCTTGGTGCAGTCTTCATGATAGTGAGTTCTTGTGAGATCCGGTCATTTGACATTATGTGGTACCTTCCCTGTCCCTTCTTGCTCCTGCTTTCACCATGTGATGTGCCTGCTCCCGCTTTGACTTCCACTATGATCGGAGCTACCTGAGGCCTCCCCAGAAGCAAATGCTGCCCATAGAGCCTGCAGAACTCTGAGCCAATTAAACCTCTTTTCTTATAAATCACCTAGTCTCAGGTGTTTCTTTATAGCAATGAAAGAATGACCTAACACATGTCTGGAATTGAGGAAATTTGGAACATATGGGAGGGAACTAAGATGACTTGCTGAGGGGCTGGATGTGGGAGCACAGAAGGGGAGGAGTCAACAGCTTGAATGGCAAGATGGCTCCTTAGAGATGGAGACACTAAGAAAGAAACTTGTGGAAGAAAATGAAGGACTCTGGCTATTGCCTTGAGGAAGAATGGTAATTTTAGAAGGAAATCCCGGTTTCTGATACTGAGAGTAAAGTCTGGGGAAGCATGGGGTAGCGCTCCCACAGGCAGGTAAAACCCAGGACTCAAGTGCCAAAGAGAAAGACCTCATTTTTGATGTTACAACACTGGGGGGAAAGCTTAAACCTTCAGAATGGAAGAGTCTTTCGACAGTTACAACATAGGAGAGGAGAGCCAAACTGGGAAAACATACCCCTCTGGACAACGCAAAAGGGAAGTGTAAGGTGTGTAAAATCACTCAGATACAGGGGACACCAGGGCTAAGACTGTGAGTCAAGTCTAGGGGATTTAACTGTGGAAGGCAAAGGAGGAAATAAAAGAAAGGGAAATAGAGGGCCACGAGCCACACCAAGTGAGGGGAAAAAGAAATCCCCTAAAGGTCTCGATGTCCAATGAAACCCATGACCATGACCATGGGGAGGAGGCAAACTTACCCAAAACCAAACCTGGAGCAGAGTTCAGGGAAGAGGGGCATGCCTGCCTCTCAACAGTAAGGGGGAAGAAAAACCCAAATATATGAAGAGTGACGGCGATTTCCTTATCTGAGGAGCTCCTGGCTTCATCCTGAGTCAGCTCCAGTAGCTCAAGGACTTCCAGAAGAATTTCTGAAGACAACACTGCGAGTGCCCACTCCTCAGGTACTCACCAGCTCACTCCCATGCCTCCCACCTTCCTCGTTCTCACTCACCCACCTGGATGGCTCTGCCTGGAAATTTTGGCATTTATTATCCATGGATCTTCTCCTTGTTCCAACTTGAAGATTAAGTCAGGCTTGGTACCATGATACCCTGTTGATGGGAAATCACAAAGGGTGGGGACCAGGCTGTTAGGGACAGGACCGAGGAATCAAGAGTTACAGAGCAAAATTGCTCATCTCACTTGGGGAAAGATTACAATTAGGAAGTGAGGGACAAATAGGGATGAAGGAAATTTGACCCCTAAAGTTCAAGTTCATAATCATTAAGCACTTCAGAGATCCCAGAGTAGGTCAACAACAAAAAAAGGGATGGCAATTTATTACTATCTGAGTGATGTGATGTTGAGACGCAGTACCTACCCACTGATAACAGGTTATGATAGTTTTCCAATATCACATCTCTGTATAGGTACTTCTGTGTAGAATCCAGTAGCTGCCATTCATCCCAGGTGAATTCCATAGATATATCCTTGAATGACAATAATCCCTGAAATAACACACACCCTGTTCAATTGGATGCAATTACATTAGGTGATGTAGAAAAGCTGTAGAGGAACTGGGAAGGGAAAAATGTTCCTCTACCGACTATTTCCTGTGTCTGGTTTAGCATTTACTCTGTGAGAGAATTAAAAATCAATCAAGGAGTTCTGGGCATGGTGGCCCACGCCTGTAATCCCAGCACATTCAGAGGCCAAGGCAGGAGGATCACGAGGTCAGGAGTTCAAGACCAGCCTGACCAAGATGGTGAAACCCTGTCTCTATTAAAAATACAAAAATTAGCCAGGCGCAGTGGCAGGCTACCTGTAATCCCAGCTACTCAGGTGGCTGCGGCAGGAGAATCACTTGAACCCGGGCGGCAGAGGTTGCAGTGAGCCGAGATCGCGCCACTGCACTCCAGCCTGGTCGACAAAGTGAGACTCCATCTCGAAAGAAAAAAAAAAGAAAAAAAAAATCAATCAAGGAGCTTCTATTTGCCAGTACTCTCTTGGGTCCTGAAGATTTCAGGATGAATAAAATCCAGTTCTGTCTTCAAGAACCTTTCTATCTGGTAGATAGGAACGAAAATTTATACATGCAAACAAAGTAAGGTGTTCTGAGTCCTTGGTAAAAACATCCAGGGTACATTTTGCACAGGAATGAAGAGAGCCACTCAAGTAGTCTCAGAAGATTCATGATGTGTTCCTCAAGAAGTTGGGGTGGAAAGGGCAATTCAGGAGGTGTGTGGATGAGGTTCAACTGAGAACAGGGGGATAAACAAGAGAGTTTATCCTTCTACTTGCAGGAGTCTGAAGGCAATTGGTCTGGGGCTTCCATCTCTGCTCCACCTTACACGGCTTCCACTTCCAGGGCAACCCAGTCTAAGATGGCTCTAGTCATCACATCTGCATTCTAAGCAACAGCAAAGAGTGGGGACTGGGAGGGAACAGCAGGGAAATTCAGAAATGGAGTCTGTTTCTGTATATGCCCAACTGAAAAACTGGCAAATCTATTATGAAAGAAAGAAAAAAAAATAGATTGGAACATAATTTGCAGTCCCTGTACCAGGAGCAAGCATCACACAGAACACATGGTAGAGCCTGGTCAATTCAAGGAACTGCAAATATTTCAGACACAGAAAAGATTGCTGTCTTTGTTTTCTATTTTTATAACAGCATACTAGAAACTGGGTGATTTATAAAGAAAAATGTTCATTTAGCTCAAGGTTCTGGAGGCCGGGAAGTCCACGAGCATGGTGCTGGCATCTGGTGAGGGCCTTCTTGCTATGTTGTAACTTGGTGGAAGGCATTACATGATGAGAGACAGGGAGCATGCCAGCTCAGGTCTCTCTTCCTATCCTTATAAAGCTATTAATCCCATCATAGGGGGCCTGCCCTGATGACCTTGTCAAATCCTAAATACCTTCTACCTCCAAATAGCATCAACTAATAAATTTAGGAATTAAATTTCCAACATATGAAATTTGAAAGATACACTCAAACCATAGCGATGGCTACAATGGGTGAACAGGTAAGAGCTAGACTACAAAATAAACCTGAAGGCCGGGTACAGTGGCTCATGCCTATAATCCCAGCACTTTGGGAGGCTGAGGGAAGCAGATCACAAGGTCAGGAGTTCAAGACCAGCCTGATCAACATGGTGAAACCCCATCTCCATTACAAATACAAAAATTAGCCAGCCGTGGTGGCGGGCGCCTGCAATCCTAGCTACTCAGGAGGCTGAGGCAGGAGAATCGCTTGAACCAGGGAGGCAGAGGTTACAGTGAACCAAGATTGTGACACTGCACTCCAGCCTGGGCGACGGAGCGAGACTCTGTCTCAAATAAATAAATAAGCAAGCCTGGAATGATTGTCCTAGTTTATAGAAAAATTGCCAATGTAGGTTTATATAAATAAGATAAATAATAGGGCAATGTTTGAAGAAATACGGCCTGAAAATTCTCCCGGAGCGAAGACAAATACAGGAGTTCACGTGATAAAAACCTACCAATTGAAATGCAAGATAAGTCAACCAAAAAAAAAAAGGTCCAAATTTAAGCAGATGGTAACGAAACGTCTGAAAATAAAGTAAAAAGAGAACACCTGATAACCAACTAAAAGGAAAGAACAATGCTTCCTGAAAGTGGGAGAGAAATAAAGTATGGAGAAGAAACAATGCTGATTCTGAAATCTTACACCAGCCAAACTAAAAGGCAAGAATAAGGGAAAATAAAAGACAGTTTCAAATATACAAGCACCTGGAAAATTTATATCCATCAAGTGTGGTAGTCATGCCTATAATCCCAGCATTTGGGAGGCTGAGGCAGGAGGATCACTTGAGGCCAAGAGTTTAAGACTATCCTGGGTCACATAGTTAGACCCCATCTCTACAAGTAACAAAAAATGTGTGGGCATGGTGGTGCACACCTGTAGTCCCAGCTACTCAGGAGGCTGAGGTGGAAGGATGGTTTGAGCACAGGAGTTTGAGGCTATAGTTGGCCATGACTGTGCCACTGCACTTTACACTGGGCAACAGAACCAGACTCTGTCTCTAAAAAAAAATTTAACAACTTAAAATTTTAAATTAAAAAAAAATACACCCTATACAGACAACATCAAGACACAGAAAGAATTGGTGGGAAGCTGGATACAATGGTGAGCCCTGAAAACAGCAGAACATAAATCTAAATATTGATTCAAACACATCTGAACTAAAATTATTATCAGCTATACGATTTAAGCATGTGTGTGATGCAAATAGATGAGAATCATAGAAAATGAAGGTATAAAGAAACATCTTTCACTTGGGAAAAGAGAAAATGCAACTGTATAGACTTTGGTTTAAAGGGAAACGTTCAGTGGGTCTGTGAATGACTTAAAGACAACCGAGCACTAAAATGTAGGGAGGGAGCGCGGAGGAAGTACAGCTTCCAACACAGGAGAGAAAAAACCGACTGACAAAGAACATATTCCTGTTGGAAGAAACATAACTAAGACAGTCTGAAACTCATGAGACACCAAAGAAAAGATACAAATTAGAAAATAAATGAAAAAAGATATCAGGTAAATGCTAAATCAATGAAAGCTGATACTCACAGAATTAGCACAAAATAATTGCATTTTTACATCAGTTTAACTCAAGGGACTTAAACTAAAGGCATTTCTTATGAATCCCAAGTAGCATGAAGGTCTCACTACAGCCAACAGCTCCTCTTGCTCAGGCACCTCCGTGTAGGTCACCATCCCTACTGGCTCATCAATACTCGGCCATGATTCTTCTATGCTAGATGGCTTTTCTACCATATACAATTTCACAAATCAAAACACCTACAAAGTTGTAAGATTTATGCCCATTAGGGAGGTTGAGGTGGAGACTAAATGTGATTTGAAAGTAGGAACAGAGAGAATGGCGAGAAGATTTAAACATGACTATCAGTATCCTCCTCTATCTGAGACTCATTTAAATTACATACAGGAATATAGCATGCACAAACACACCTCTAAAAAAAAAGGGAACTACGTAAACGGAAGCCAGTAAGATATTTTGATAAATTTTTAATAAACAGTAAGCCAAAAATCTGGTAACTGACTTCCCTGAGCAGAAGCTCTCCAGAGGTAAGCTGAGGCACAGCAAACCATTTCTCCCACAGAAGCCCTAAAAGCTCTGGGAACAGTCATCCTGCATGAGGACAACGAGGTGTGAACTGAAAATAGCTAAAAGCAGTATACAAATTAGGCTCCCAGGTCCCACCCACCTAGGGTCTCCAGGGTGGGTGTTACTCAGCCAACACATGACTACCTAACATGCCAGTGGTGCTAGGTACTCTTAACAAAATCCAGGGTGGGCACCGTGGCTCACACCTGTATTCCCAGCACTTTGGGAGGCCAAGGCGGGTGGATCACCTGAGCTCAGGAGTTCGAGACCAGCCTGGCCAACATGGTGAAACTCCGTCTCTACTAAAAATACAAAAACTAGCCGGATGTGGTGGTGCACGCCTGCAATCCCAGCTACTCGGGAGGCTGGGACAGGAGAATCGCTTGAACCCATGAGGTGGAGGTTGAAGTTGAGTAGAGATCGCACCACTGCACTCCAGCCTGGGCGACACAGCAAGACTCTGTCTCAAAATAAAAAACAAACAAACGAAAAATCCAAGCAGGTAAGGGACAGGGTCACCAGAGAGAAGGAGGCACGGGTGCTGTTTCAGACAGGGTGATCAGGGCAGCTCTCTGATGAGGTGATATCTGGGCAGAAATGCAAGTGCTGTGAGAAGCCACTGAAAGGCTTCTCGCTCTGACTCGTATTTTGAGATCATCCTGACTGCTGTGGAAGAGGGAGGGGGTTGTAAGAGAAGATACCGGGGAGACCAGTTAGGAGGCAACTGTGTTAGTCCAATGGAAGAAGGCGGCTTGGGCCAAGGTGACAGCGTTGGGGATGATAAGCAGTGGCTGGACTCTGGGCATCCTGTGGGGACAGAGCCAGAACACAAGCTGATAGAGACACCGTGGCATGCTTAGAGACAGAAGGGGGGCCAGGAGGACACCAAGCAGCCTGGCCAAGCAAACTACAGAACTTCCCCTTTAAAGAGGTGGAGAAGCCTGGGGATAACAAACGGAGGAAAGAAGATAGTGAATAACTGGTCCATGAATGACTGAAGATGGGGGAGATCCAACCAGAAAACAGTCCACAGAAGGGAGTCACTGAAGGAGAAAAGTGACCTTGCTAGGAACACATGGGAAGAAAGGGAAGCCGGCACCCATCCTCTCAAACACGAGGGGCTCCAAGAAAAGGGGACTGTGCAAGCGCCCCACACACAACCTGGACGTCTGCAAGAACTGACCAGGCTAAATCTGGGGACTTTTCAGAAGGAACTGACATGTGCTTAGGAATTTAAGTAAACAAGGATCCGATAACTGCTTTCCTGCAAAAAAATTCTGAAGGCAGAGACTGCAGGGGGACTTTTAAAAGGCAGCAGGGGAGTGAGGGCTCAGCAGCTCACCTCAGGAAGGGCACCGTCTCCCTGCAGTTCACCTCAGGCAGGGCACTGTTTCCCTGGGCCCAAGGAACACCCAGAAGATTCCTGAACTTGACACTTGAGCTCATTAGCAGGCCCCTCCTCAGCAGCACTACTTGCAGGAGGGAGACCCCAGGGGAAGAGGCAGTGAGTAGACTTCTGGGTGAGTCTGCAAGCAGTGAGGGAAAGAATCACATACAGCATGGAACTGCTGGGTAGAGCCCAGTCAGAGGCTCTAACCAAGCCCCACAAACCCCACAGATGCCTATCAGAACACTGGGTACTGACCACCACACAACAGGGGCCTTTGTATCTTTTCCTCTAACCACTGATCTTCCCATCCCAACCCAGAAGGAGCCCCCACCGGAGGGCAACAAGTAAATGGAGTGGGAATAGACAAGCCTCCTCCATCTCCCGTGCAGGCTAGAATGACGGGATGTACGAGAGCTTGGAGTGAGAGTGTGGACTGAACTTTCCCATACCTGAAAGTAACTGAAAGTTAATAACAAACAAGACTGTGCTCAGAGCATCATCAGCTCTCCTCACACGACCACTAGGGAAGAAAGGGCTGACAGAGCAAGCCTGAGGCTGTGATGAGAAAAATGAAGACACTACTGTGCCCTTATTATGTTCAGGCCACTCGTCAAGCGGGTTACTTTAAATCTGAGGGAGAAGAAACATGGAACACATCACGTCGATGTGACCATGTTAGAACCTGGAGGTCTATACCAGAAGAGGAAATGGAGCCCAAAGCAGCTGCTTCTGGGGACACAGGATGGAAGAGGAAAGGTGCAGAGCAGAGAGTGGGTAGACCAGGAGCAGCAAGTAGACCAGGAGGCTTGTTATCTATTCTATTTAAAGCCTTTTACTATTTCTTTAAGCTTGATATGAATAAAAATAGGCCGAGCATGGTGGTTCCTGCCTGTAATCCCAGCACTCTGGGAGGCAGAGGTGGTGGGTAGATCACCTGCAGTCAGGAGTTCAAGACCAGCCTGGCCAACATGGTGAAACCCCATCCTACTAAAAATACAAAAATTAGCCAGGTATGGCGGCGCACGCCTGTAATCCCTGCTACTCGGGAGGCTGAGGCAGGAGAATCACCTGAACCCAGGAGGTGGCGGCTACAGTGAGCCGAGATCGTGCCACTGCACTCCAGCCTGGGCGACAGAGCAAGACTCCATCTCAAAATAAATAAATAAATAAATAAAAGAATAAAGATGAAATACAAAATAATGGTTAAAATTTTGAATTGACCTAGCTTGATCAAAAGAAAATTTTAAAAGAAAATTTTGGCCGGGCGCGGTGGCTCAAGCCTGTAATCCCAGCACTTTGGGAGGCCGAGACGGGTGGATCACGAGGTCAGGAGATCGAGACCATCCTGGCTAACACAGTGAAACCCCGTCTCTACTAAAAAATACAAAAACAAAAACTAGCCGGGCGAGGTGGTGGGCGTCTGTAGTCCCAGCTACTCGGGAGGCTGAGGCAGGAGAATGGCGTAAACCCGGGAGGCGGACCTTGCAGTGAGCTGAGATCCGGCCACTGCACTCCAGCCTGGGTGACAGAGCGAGACTCCGTCTCAAAAAAAAAAAAAAAAAAAAAAAAAAAAAATTTTATGACCAAGAAGCAGTCCACAAACTCTAAGAGATTTAAAATTTCACAAGAGATTATGATAAACAGTTCTACTGTAATGGGATGCATATGCTGCAAAAAATTACACCATTCAGTCGCATAAAAAGCCATAGGGCTGGCCGGGCGCGGTGGCTCAAGCCTGTAATCCCAGCACTTTGGGAGGCCAAGATGGGTGGATCACGAGGTCAGGAGATCGAGACCATCCTGGCTAACATGGTGAAACCCCATCTCTACTAAAAGTACAAAAGCTAGCCAGGCGAGGTGGCGGGCGCCTGTAGTCCCAGCTACTCGGGAGGCTGAGGCAGGAGAATGGCGTGAACCCGGGAGGCGGAGCTTGCAGTGAGCTGAGATCTGGCCACTGCACTCCAGCCCGGGCGACAGAGTGAGACTCCGTCTCAAAAAAAAAAAAAAAAAAAAAAGCCATAGGGCTTATGGGAAAAATGGGGTAAAGGCATAGTACTGGTGACACACAGAAAGAGAACGTAGAACCTGATAAAAACAGTAGCAGTTTCATACATGCTAAATGGTTAACAAACATATAAACACTACAATAAATATGGCACTTTACCTTGAAAATGACCAGTTACTACATGGTGGTGGAAAGAGGGTTATCTGAAATCAGATGGAAAGCTCACGCTGTTCCTTAATATAGCAATAGTGTGGAAACAAATTCATGTTGTCAAAGCAAACAAAATAGCAGAACTGACTGTATTTTCACATTTGTTCCAATAAATTGGAAAACTTAAAGTGGAGATTTTTCTATGAAAATAAAAGTAACCAAAATTACCCCAGCAAGAATTAGGAAAACCAGGCTAGAGCATGGTGGTTTATACCTGTAATCCCAGCACTTTGGGAGGCAGAGATGGGTGGACCACTTGAGTCCAGGAGTTCATCAAGACCAGCCTAGGCAACATGGTAAAACCCCCTCTCTACAAAAAAATACAAAACTCAGCTGGGTATGCCACACATCTGTAGTCCCAGCTACTTGAGAGGCTGATGCGGGAGGACTCCTTGAGCCTGGGATGCGGAGGGTGCAGTGAGCAGAGATCGTGACACTGCACTCCAGCCTGGATGACAGAGTGAGACTCCATCTCAAAAAAAAAAGAAAAGAAAAGAAAAACAGACTAGTCAATGATCATTTTAAAAAACTGAAGTAGTAGTCAAAGGATCAAAGGTATACTCTTCCCAAAAAGGCAACAGTCCCACACTAATAAAAGTTCTAACACCATCCAAAGAACAGAAAATTCCCAGTATATTTCATCTGACGTAGTGCTGTGAAATGATGGGACACCTGTATAACGCATCACACAAAGGTGCACAACCCTATGGACAAAACAAGGACAGCACAAACTGTAATCTAACCTCATTTATGATTAACATTGATTAAAATACTTAAAAATATTAGTAAAGTAAAACTAATCCTGCATATGTGTGTGTGTGTGTGTGTGTGTGTGTGTGTGTGTATATATATATATATAGCATGTATTTGTACATACATACATAGCAAACTACACCAAGAGTTTATCCAATGAATTAAAGGATAGTCCACATTTTTAAAAAACAAAAAACAATAAAATAAGTCACATTAGCACATTCATGGAGAACAATCATCTCAATAGACATAACAAAAGGAACATGATAAAACTCAACACTTTTGGCCCGGCGCGGTGGCTCACGCCTGTAATCCCAGCACTTTGGGAGGCCGAGGCGGGCAGATCATTTGAGGTCAGGAGTTCAAGACCAGCCAGACCAACATGGTGAAACCCTGTCTCTACTAAATACAAAAAAATTAACCAGGCGTGGTGATGAGAAGCTGAGGCAGGAGAATCGCTTAAACTCAGGAAGTAGAGGTTGTAGTGAGCTGAGATCACGTCATTGCACTCCAGCCTGGGCAACAAGAGCGAGACTGCCCCTCAAAAAAAAAAAAAAAAAAATTCAACACTTTCAAAACTCAGAATTTAAAGCAAACTAAAAGTAAAAGGAATTCCCTTGACGCAATAAAGTGTTTCTTCCCTAAACCTATAGAAAATATCATACTTTGGCTAGGAGTAGTGGCTCACACCTGTAATCCCAGCACTTTGGGAGGCCAAGGCAGGTGGATCATGAAGTCAGGAGATTGAGATCATCCTGGCAAACACGGTGAAACCCCGTCTCTACTAAAAATACAAAAAATTAGCCAGGCGTGGTGGCGGCACCTGTAGTCCCAGCTACTCAGGAGGCTGAGGCAGGAGAACGGTGTGAACCCGGGAGGCGGAGCTGGCAGTGAGCCAAGACTGTGCCACCACACTCCAGCCTGGGCGACAGAACGAGACTCCGTCTCAAAAAAAAACAAAAAAAAAAGAAAAAAAAGAAAAAGAAAATATCATACTTCATATGAACCATTAAAATCATTTCCTTTAAAAACACATGACGGCCGGGGGCAGTGGCTCACGCCTGTAATCCTAGCACTTTGGGAGGCTGAGGCGGGCAAATCACGAGGTCAAGAGATCGAGACAATCCTGACTAACACGGTGAAACTCCATCTCTACTAAAAATACAAAAAATCAGCCAGGAGTGGTGGTGGGCGCCTATAGTCCCAGCTACTCAGGAGGCTGAGGCAGGAGAATCACTTGAACCCAGGAGGCGGAGCTTGCAGTGAGCTGAGATCACGTCACTGCACTCCAGCCTGGGCAACAAAGAGCAAAACTCCATCTCAAACAAACAAATAAACAAACAAAACTAAGAGAATCAGCTGAGATAAAATGAGAACTGGTGGAGATCCACTATCTTGTTTTGCAGCTGCCTGAGACACAGATATGGCTTCTGTTCTACTGACTCTGAAACTATGTAAACAGCTGTTGGATTCTACAGTCCCTGATAAACAGCTCTCACCCGACTGGCAAAGAGCTGCTTGACTTGTGGATGGCAGTTCCAAGGTGAACAAATGACATCCTGTTTGGAAGGCTGCTGCTCTGATTAAAGAAGAGTCAAGAATCTTTCTGAGTTATTTACAGCTTAGAATAATTGGGTAAAGAATGTTTTTGTGAGCAAAATTTACCTTTCTCTCTACCTGATTTCTCCAAAATCTGGAAACTATTCATGAGTATTCTGATCTTATGGCAACAGAGTTATTTACATAAGTTCTGTTTTCGTTTGCAAAAGGACACAATTGGAAAGACTGGTTATTGTATCAAGGCCTCAAATGGAATGGCATATTTTCAGATATAACCAGGCTGCTTTGAGAAACTTAGGTTGGATTTACAGAGCTGATAAAAAGCCTCTTGGAAAGACTGGCCTGGTACTCTGTCCACCCTAAAGATTCCTGACCTGGGGCAAGTAAAGAATGTCACTTTCTAACAGGCTCAGGAACCTCATGGTATTTTGGGATCTCGAGAAGACAGGAATTCATACAGGTGTTACAAGCACAGTCGAGCAGCAAATCCTTGGGATGGCTTCTGGCCTTCTAAGCTTTTAAAAAGTCGAATCAAAAATTCCTTATAAAAGTTCCAGCAAGGCCGGGAGTGGTGGCTCACACCTGTAATCCCAGTACTTTGGGAGACCAAGGTGGGCAGATTATGAGGTCAGGAGTTCGAGACCAGCCTGACCAACATGGTGAAACCCTCTAGCTACTAAAAATACAAAAATTAGCCAGGCGTGCTGGCACGTACCTGTAATCCCAGCTACTCAGGAGGCTGAGGCAGGAGAATCGCTTGAACCCGGGAGGTGAAGATTGCAGTGAGCCGAGATCATACCACTGCACTCTAGTCTGGGTGACAGAGTGCACCAATCTCAAAAAAAAAAAAAGAAGCTCCAGTAAAGTCAACTTAAAAGAAGCTTACATGGCTGGTCACTATTCTTGCCATTCTTTATGCAAATAACCAGGCCAAGTATGAGACCAAAATTTATTTGCAAATAAATTGGTCCTGCTATGATTTATTCTTTCTTGGTAGAAGTAGGAAAACTGAAGACAGAAAATTTTAGATTCTGATTGCTGTTCTGAGTTTTTATTATTTGCCTATAATTTGGGCTAATTCTGAATTATTTCCTGGCTATAAGAAGTCCCTAAAAAGGAATGAGGTTTTCATTTTCTTCATGACACTTTTAGTTGGCCCATTAACGGAATAGGTTATTTGCTGCTGTTGTTCCGGCACAATCAAAAGTTCTCTTTCGTTTGTAATCCTTGCGGGCATTATATTTCTATTATTCAAATTATTATGTATCTCTCAATGTTTTACTTCATCTGAGAAAACCAAAGTCATAGTATCCTGAAGACCAGAAATGATTCAATAACCCTGTGAATCTCCTTAATTTGGAATCCTCCTGGGCCTGATGTGTTTTCCACTGCCAATGCACTGCTGCTAAAGCTACGCCATATCAAGCACCCTCCCTAAGGTTCAGAGGAGGGTGCCTAAGATAGAAAAGCTGGATTGGGAGGTGAAGTGTGAAGGCCAAAGCCATCTTGGAAGCTCATCTACCACGTGGGCTTCTGATTAACTCCTGTTCTGGGAAGGCCTGTAAGATTTCCAGTTCATCTATTGTTCCTCGTGTCAGAGCAGGTACTTACCATAAATCCTACCCTTAGGTCAATCTTCATGCAACCATACTTCAACTATCCTGCACATCCCTTCTGAACCACCCCTCCCTATGGTCTAGATGCCCTGGGTCTGGGGGTGCAGGGATCCACCATCTTGTCTTGCCACCACCTGAGACACAGACATGGCTTCTGTTCCTAAGTCCCTATCAAATGCTTCTTTCTAAGAAACACACACACAAACAAAAACACATGAGAACCAGTAAGAAAAGGCAACAGGGCAGCACTTTCAAACAAATCCGTAAGGAACAGCTTTTTGGTACATTAGCAGTAACCAACTAGAAAATATAATAAGAAAATGCCTATATGATCTTAACAAATCTAGAAAGTACTTAGAAATAAAAATATTTAAAATGCAGGAACACCTAACAAAAAATACACATGATAAAATATGTAAGTACAGAAGAGACTGAAGCAATATACCATGTTTATGATGAGTAGACTTATATGGTAAAGATATTAATTTTGCCGGGCACAGTGGCTCACCCTGTAATCCCAGCACTTTGGGAGGCCGAGGCGGGCGAATCATGAGGTCAGGAGATTGAGATCATCCTGGTTAACACAGTGAAACCCTGTCTCTACTGAAAATATAAAAAATTAGCCAGGCGTGATGGTGGGCGCCTGTAGTCCCAGCTACTCAGGAGGCTGAGGCAGGAGAATGGCGTGAACCCGGGAGGCAGAGCTGGCAGTGAGCCAAGACTGTGCCATAGCACTCCAGCCTGGGTGATAAAGCAAGCGAGACTCCGTCTCAAATTAATTAATTAATTAATTAATTAATTAAAGATATTAATTTTCCACAAATTAATTTGCAAATTTGATAAATTCTCAATGAAAATACCAAGAAAAATGTTCATTTTATTTCATCTAATAATTCTAACTCTCATTAACATAAAATAAAATCATATGCTTGGACTACTGCTGCTACAACTAGAAAATTTTAAATACCCTTATCTCTTTAAAAAAACAGAGACCTGTGGAAGCAAGGAGGACTAAATAAACTAAAATTGCAGAGAGAAAAGAGCTGCTCTTAGGTGAGCTAAAATTGCTGGCTGTTACCCACCTGGGTCATTTGCTCAGCTTGAGAACAGTGAAGGAAGGGCTCAGCCCAGACAGAGGACTATGATAGGGGAAAGAGAAACCAGTGAAGGTTTTGATGCGCCCCAGTGGACAGTGAGTTTTCCCCATGGGACATCTGTTGAGTGCTGGTCAGTGCAAGAAGCTGCAGGCTGGGCTAGAACGGCAGACTGAGTCCCCCACAGCCTGAAGGTGCTCCAGAAACAAAGTACCTACCAGTAGAGACGAGCCTGCAATAAATACATCATCCAGAAACCTGAGGCCACAGGTAATAGAGTCCAGCCCCTAAACAGCTCAATTCCTGTTTAAACTGAAGTGATCAGCCATTCCTCTACTGCATGACAGAGAAAAAGGGAAATATCCTCTGATATAAAACAACAGGAAGGCCAGGCGTGGTGGCTCACCCCTGTAATCCCAGCATTTCAGGAGGCCAAGGTGGGTGGATCACCTGAGGTCAGGAGTTTGTCGAGATCAGCCTGACCAACATGGTGAAATCCCATCTCTACTAAATATACACAACTTAGCCAGGCATGGTGGTGGGCGCCTGTTATCTCAGCTATTGGAGAGGCTGACGCAGGAGAATTGCTTGAACCCAGGAGGTGGAGGTTGCAATGAGCTGAGATCGTGCCATTGCACTCCAGCCTGGGCGACAATGCAAGACTCCATCTCAAAAAAAACCACAACAGTAAACTTTAGCCTCTGTGGTTATTCCTTTTAAAACAATGTCAGCAAAAAATTAAAAACTTTGAGACATGAGGCAGGAAAATATGACTGACAAAAGGAATAGGCAGATAATTGATCCAGACAGATGATCCAGACGATGTTAGCAGACAAGTAATATTACAAATAACTATCATAATACATAACTATGTAAGTATTTAAAATACAGAGAAGTTGTATAAAGTGAATAAAAAGAGAACTGGAATTAAAATAAAATAAAATAAAAAAAAACAAGGAGACATTTAGAAACAAACAACTGATCCCTGAAATGAGCATCAACGGGACAACAGCCACCACAAGCCCGTTAAGGATGTGGAGCAAACCATCCTTCTCGGGGGTTGTGCTACTGTCCAGTGACCACACGGTGAGAGCAATGCTGCTAACGCCTACGCAACACACCCACATCAACTACAGTGCTGCAATTTTTTGAAAAGTGGAAAACCTCTTTTCCATGAAAATAAAAAAGGATGTAGGGCAAATGCAGCTCTCAATTCCTGGTACTGGGAATGTGAAGTCATTTAGCCACTTTGGAAAACCGAGAGTATGTACTAAATTTAAATGTATGTATACAGTGACTCAATGGTATCACTCGTAAGTATGTGCCCAGTGGTTCTCAATGGGTAAGAGGGAGATTTTGTCCCCCAGGGGGCATTTGACAACGTCTGGAGCCATTTACGGTTGTCACAGTGGGGCAGTGCTACTGGCACCTACATGGGTCGGGGCCAGGAATGCTGCTCAACATCCCACAACGCACAGGACGTTCCTCCACAACAAAGAATTATTCAGTCCAAAATGTCAATAGTGCTGAGGCTGAAAAATCCTGGTGTGTGCCTAGCAGAAAGGACAGCTGATGTCTACCAAAGGAAATGTGCAAAAATATTCATAATAGTGTTATCGAAAATAGCCAGTAACTGAAAACAACCTAAACACTGATGTTGATAACAGATGATTACAAGAGACAAACTATGACATGTTCATACAACAGAATATCACACAACTTCACAAAAATAAACCAACACAAACATTTTAAGGATATAAACATCTGCATTAAAAATGTATAGGGAAAGACCTAGAAGAATATCTACCAAACCAATTACCTCCGAGGAGAGAAAGGGGATTGGGATGGGTGGGTGGTTATAAGAGACAATTGTGTTCTCAGAGAATGTAGAAAAATAGCAACTGTAACATCAAAAATTAACAGTTCCAGTTCTGCATGTAAAGAGCCTGGAAGCAGCCACTCTGTCCTAACAACAAGTAAAAAGTTTAACAAACTGAAAAATCAACAACTCTTCTTAGATCTGAAAGAGAAGTGAAAATACAGGGCAAACCACTGTCCCCAAAATCAGAGACAGGCAGAAACACAGCACTTAACAGAGCACAAACCTCTGTGAGAAACAGTGTCAGGACAGAAATACCTGAACTGCAACTGACAAACTGCTAGAGGCTAGGTGTGTACGTGTCTGAAGTTAAAACGCCCAAGGCGGGGCCGGGCGCGGTGGCTCATGCCTGTAATCCCAGCACTTTGGGAGGCCGAGGCGGGTGGATCACGAAGTCAGGAGATCGAAACCATCCTGGCTAACACAGTGAAACTCCATCTCTACTAAAAAAATACAAAACATTAGCCGGGCATGATGGCGGGCGCCTGCAGTCCCAGCTACTTGGGAGGCTGAGGCAGGAGAATGGCTTGAACCCGGGAGGCGGAGCTTGCAGTGAGCCGAGATCGCGCCACTGCACTCCAGCCTGGGTGACAGAGTGAGACTCCATCTCAAAAAAAAAAAAAAGTCCAGGGGGACCCACTTATGGTAGGAGTGGAGTGAGACAAGGTCCCAAGCTTTTCTGAGTTTTACTTTCAGGAGCTCAACCAGGTTACCAGAGCCTAATCTACTAAGGTTTTGTCAGAGCCTAACTAACCTGAGGGAAGAGATATACCAAATTCCATCCTGTCCCATCTAAGGGATGGGGTGGGGGTGGCCTGGGAAATACGTGTGAGGTTCGGAGTCCAGGGGAACAGGCTCACAAAGAGACAGACTTAATCAGGGGCCTATAGAATGCTCACCCTTTCCCGACATCTCACCACCACATGAGTAAAGTACTATTAAAAGTAAATCTTTGTACTCAGTACATCATGTCCAGCTATGTACAAAAAGGGACAAGGCAATACTAAAAGGCAAATAAACACAGACAGGGTGACCAGGCGCAGCGGCTCACGCCTGTAATCCTGGCACTTTTGGAGGCCGAGGTGGGCAGATCACCTGAGGTCAGGAGTTCGAGATCAGCCTGGCCAGTATGGTGAAACCCCATCTCTACTAAAAATAAAAAAATGGCCGGGCGCGGTGGCTCACGTCTGTAATCCCAACACTTTGGGAGACTGAGGCAGGTGGATCACGAGGTCAGGAGATAGAGACCATCCTGGCTAATACGGTGAAACTCCGTCTCTACTAAAAATACAAAAAGAATTAGCTGGGCATGGTGGCGGACGCCTGTAGTTCCAGTTACTCGGGAGGCTGAGGCCGGAGAATGGCGTGAACCCAGAAGGTGGAGCTTGCAGTGAGCCAAGATCACACCACTGCACTCCAGCCTGGGCAACAGAGCAGACTCCATCTCAAAGAAAAAAATAAATAAATACATAATAAAAATAAAAATAAAAAAATTAGCCAGGCGTGGTGGCGTGCACCTACAGTCCCAGCTACTCAGGAGGCTGAGGCAGAACAATCGCTTGAACCCAGGAGGCAGAGGTTGCAGTGAACCGAGATCACACCACTGCACTCCAGCCTGAACTCCATCTCAAAAAAAAAAAAAAAGCACACAAGACAGGAGAAGCATCAGAACCAGGCATGATAGGGATGCTGAAGGTATCAGAGAAAACTTAAAACAACCATGATTAATATGTTATGGGCTCTAGTGAATAAAGTAGGCAGCATGCAAGAATAGATGAGCAGGCCAGGCGCAGTGGCTCATGCCTGTAATCCCAGCACTTTGGGAGGCTGAGGCAGGCAGATCACTTGAGGTCAGGAGTTCAAAACCAGCCTAGCCAACACAGTGAAACTCTGTCTCTACTAAAAATACAAAATTTAGCCAGGCACCGTGGTGTGCACTTGTAGTCCCGGCTACTCAGGAGGCTGAGGCACAAGACTGGCTTGAACCCGGGAAGTGGAAGCTGCAGTGAGCCCAGATCGCACCACTGCACTCCAGCCTGGGCAAGAAAGTGAGACTCCATCTCAGAAAAAAAAAAAAAGAGGCCAGGCGCGGTGGCTTAAGCCTGTAATCCCAGCACTTTGGGAGGCCAAGACGGGTGGATCACCCGTCTTGATCAGGAGATCAAGACCATCCTGGCTAACACGGTGAAACCCTGTCTCTACTAAAAAATACAAAAAACTAGCTGGGCGAGGCGGCAGGTGCCTGTAGTCCCAGCTACTCGGGAGGCTGAGGCAGGAGAATGGCGAAAACCCGGGAGGCGGAGCTTGCAGTGAGCTGAGATCCGGCCACTACACTCCAGCCTGGGAGACAGAGAGAGACTCCGTCTCAGAAAAAAAAAAAGAAATACTAGTGATCAAAAACACTGTACAGAAGTGAAGAATGCCTTTGACGGGCTATGTATTATGTAGACGGTATGAGATTGAGGGAAAAAAATCAAACCTCCAAGCAAAGAGAACACTGGGGAAAAAAAAAAGAACAGAATATCCAAGAACTGTGGACAGCCATAAAAGGTGTAGATATGCACAATGGAAATACCCAAAGGAAAGGAAAAGAACAGAAGAAAGACAGCCAGTGCCTGACGCATGGTGGTTTGACTTAGTATTTTCCAATTTTACAACAGCGCAAAAGCAATACACATTCAGCACATTCCCCAACTTACAATGAGGCTCCATCTGGATAAACCTATTATAAGTTGAATATATTATAAGTCAAAAATGCACTTCTGACAAAGAGATTTTCAATTTATGATGAGTTTATCAGGATGTAACCACATCATTAAGTCAAGGAGCATCTATATATGAAACAATAATTACTGAAAATTTTGCGTAAGTAATGTCGGACACCAAATCACAAATGGAGGAAAATCCGAGAATACCAAGAAGATAAATGCCAAAAAACCTGCATGTAGGCATATCATTTTTAAAACACAAAAAATCAAAGATAAGCCTGAGGGGGAAAAAATACCTTACCTACAGAAACCACACAAGCAAGAAAATGGAGTGAACAGTTAAGATGTTTAGAGAAAAAAAAAAATCCATCAGAACAGAATTCTGTACCCTGCAAAATTATCCTTCAAAAGTAAAGAAAGACTTTCTCAAAAACTAAGATAATTTATTGCTGTTACAAGTAAACTTGCCTCAACTGGGCAGAAAAGGAAAATACAGGTCAGAAACAGATACAATTTCTTTTTTTTTTTTCTTGAGACAGGGTCTTACTCTGTCGCCCAGGCTGGAGTGCAGTGGCATGATCTTGGCTCACTGCAACCCTCACCTCCTGGGTTCAAGCGATTCTCATACCTCAGCCTCCTGAGTAGCCAGGACTACAAGCACGCACCACCACACCTGGCTAATTTTTATATTTGCAGTAGAGACAGGGTTTCGCCACGTTTGCCAGGCTGGTCTTGAATTCCTGACCTCAAATGACCTGCCCGCCTCAGCCTCCCGAAGTGCTGGGATTACAGGGATGAGGAGCCACCAGGCCCGGCCACAGATATACATTTTAAAAATTGAGAACATCAAAGAAAGAATAAGTGAAAGTAAAATTAAAACTTTTTTCTTATCTTTTTTTTGAGACGGTCTCACTCTGCTGCCTAAGCTGGAGTACAGTGGTGTGACAGCCTCAAACTCCTGGGCTCAAGTGATCCTCCCACCTCACCTCCCAAGTAGCTGGGGCTACAGGTGCACACTAGCACACTTGGTTTTTTTTTAGGTTTTTTTTTGTTGTTGTTTTGTATAGACAAGGTCTCTGCGTTGCCCAGGCTGGTCTCAAACTCCTGGCTTCAAGCTAGCCTCCTGCCCTCAGCCTCCCAAAGTACTGGGATTACAGGCGTCAGCCACCATGCCTAGCTATTTTTATTTTCGTGTTGTTGTTGAGACGGAGTTTCGCTCTGTCACCCAGGCTGGAGTACAGTAGCATGATCTTGGCTCACTGCAACCTCTGCTTCCTGAGTTCAAGCGATTCTTCTGCCTCAGCCTCCTGAGCAGCTGGGATTACAGGTGCGCGCCACCATGCCCGGCACTAATTTTTGTATTTTTAGTAGCAACGGGGTTTCACCATGTTGGTCAGGCTGGTCTTAAACATCTGATCTCGTGATCCACCTGCCCTGGCCTCTCAAAGTGCTGGGATTACAGGCCTGAGCTGCCACGCCTGAGCCACCATACCCGGCCATGCCTAGCTATTTTTCTTATTCTTAGTTGACCTAGTCTGTTCAAAATAGTAATAGTGGCTGGGCACGGTGGCTCACGCCTGTAATCCCAGCACTCTGGGAGGCCAAGGTGGGCGGATCATGAAGTCAGGAGATCGAGACCATCCTGGCTAACAAGGTGAAACTCCGTCTCTACTAAAAATACAAAAAAAATTAGCTGGGTGTGGTGGCACGAGCCTGTAGTCCCAGCTACTCAGGAGGCTGAGGCAGGAGAATCACTTGAACCCAGGAGGCGGAGGTTGCAGTGAGCCGAGATTGCGCCACTGCACTCCAGCTTGAGCAACAGAGCGAGACTCCGTCTCAAAAAAAAAAAAACACCGAAAAACTCCTGGAACTGAGTGATTATACCAAGGTTGTAGCAGGATACAAACTTAATGTACAAAAGTCAACCCCTTTCTTGTACACAGGTGTAAGCTGAATTTGAAATAAACACAATACCATTTACAGTAGCACACACAACAATGCAATACTTAGGCGTAAGTCTAACAAAATATATAATGATATTATATAAAATCTATATGAGAAAACCTACCAAACACTGCTGAACGAAAACTAAGAACTACATAGATATAACATGTTCATGGATAGGAAGACTCAATATTCAAAACTTCAGCTCTTCCCAGCTTGATCTACAGATTCAATGCACTGTCAGTTAAAATCCCAGCAAGTTATTTTGCAGATGTTAACGAACTGCTTATAAAGTTTAGACTGACAAAAGACTTAGATTAGCTAACAGGATACTGAAGCAGAAGGATAAAGTTAGGAGAATGAACCTGACTTCAAGACTTATAGGCTGGGCATGGTGGCTCACACCTGTTATCCCACCAACGCTTTGGGAGGCCAAGGAGGAAGAAGTGCTTGAGGCCAAGAGTTGCCGGCCAGCCAGGGTAACACAGTGAGACCCTATCTGCACCAAAAAAAGAAAAAAAATTTAATTAGCCAGATGTGGTGGCACGTGCCTGTAATCCCAGTTACTTAGGAAGCTGAGGCGGGAGGATCCCTTGAGCCCAGAAGTTCGAGGCTGCAATGAGCTGTGACTGTTCCACTGCACTCCAGCCTGACAGAGCGAGACTCCGTCTCAACAGAATAAAAAAAGACTTATTTTAAAGCTACAAAAATCAAGACAGTGTGGTAGTGTGGTATTAGGGAAAGAACAAATAAATCAACAGAACTCAATAAAGAGTCCAGAAATAGGCCCATATAAATATAGTCAACTGATCTCTGACAAAGGAACAAACTCACAGCGGGGAAAAATCCACTCCTAACTTTCTCTCATTTCTTGGTCTGCAGTCCAATGCTCTAACCCTGAGCTATACCCCCTCCTACTTTCTCTCATTTCTTTAGCACCACAGCCTTCCTCACTGTGTCCTTTCCTTTCATTAACTTAAGTCGTCACCTCGGTCCTCTTGAGGGTTCTAGTTGGTCACACTCTGAGCTTCCACGAATATAGTAAAATGTCTTTAGATATTTCCAGTTTAGACCTCCCATGTGAGTTACAGGCTGAAATACAGGCATTGGATATTCAACACCTGCGAAAGTCTCTCCCAGGGTCCCTCTTCCAACAGCATTCCTAGTCTCCGGCTGTATAGCTCAGGGGCAGAGCACAACATCCGGCAACGTCGTCGCCACCACTCACCGAGTGCAATGGATTTGGCAATCAAATCACTTGTAAAGTCTTCCCTCTGGTTCACTCCATTAATCATTCATAAAGTCCAGATGATCCACTGGCCCGCCCCTTACCTCTTGGACTCTCGGGCCCCGCTCCTAGCCTTTTCTCCCTACTCATACACCCGTAATTGTGTCCACAGTTCACTAGACTACCCTCCCCACCAAACCAAAGCTCCTCTAAAATCAGGAACATACATAATTTATCTCTGCATTGCCAGCACCAGCTCTAGAGTTCAGCACACAAAAAGACACTCCATAAACAAGCATTTGGCCAAACGAAAAAGGAGGAACTGGTAATTTCTCCAACGAAGTTCCAACGGTCTGCATAAGACAACTTTCTGTAGAAAACACGAAAAGATGGAGGATCCTCAGATTTCAGGGCCCGCAGCTGGCAATGAAGTGCAGTATAATTGCCCGTCACAGATTACAACGAGGCACGTTTCTGCAGGACCAGAGCTTGGGTGAGCTTTAGAGGAGCTTTGGTTTGGCGGGGAGGGTAGTCTAGTGAACTACGGACACAATTACAGGTGAACGTGAGTTCAGTTCCCGGGAGTAACCCTGAAGAGATCAACGTGGCCACCCTCAGTATCCAGTCGACTTTTAAACACGGGAAGTCTCTACTTACCCAGCACGAAGCTGTCCGGAAACTGGTGGCCATCCCCACGCCCACGTTCGTGCTCTGCCTAGGTGGCAGGACCCGCGGGCTGCGGGAGACCGTGAGGGATGCGTTGGCCGAAGACAGGTGCGGGCCCCGGGACCCAGGCACCTGACCGTCCCGGGGCTGAGTCGCTCGCAGGGACGCCGGATCCTCAGCTCTCGCCCAACGCGGAGCGCGCGTGACTAGACAGCCTCCCGGTCTGGGTACCAGGAGTCGCACGGATGGATTTGTGCCGTTCAGCAGCCCTGACTCGGGAGAGCAGGCGTGGCCTGGCTCCGTCCACGCCCCGGACCGAGGAGGTGTTTAGCTGGTCAAGTCCCTGGTCTGCCCAGGATAATCCGAGCCGCTTAGCTCCGCGCCTCCGCGGTCACAGACTAGCCAGGTACACCCACTGGCCAGATTTCGGTCCACTGAGTCTAAGCCGGAAACAGCCCTGCACGCGCGCACCCGACTAAGACAGGGTGTGCGGCGCACGCGGAAGAGCGTCATAGGTCGATGCGCCAGGACGCGACAGCGCCGGAAAAACTACATCTCCCAGAATCCTCGGAGAAGGCTCCCTAGTTACAGGCCTGGCTTCCAGCTGCAGCGTATCTGGAGAGGGGCACAGCCTGACAGGAAAGGAAGGCTGGGAGGGGGCTCCGTCAGCGGCACCTGGTTCACCCTCCCCCGGCTGCGGCAGGTTCAGTACCATCCTCGGAGCCCGGACGCCCAGTTTCCCAGGGCCTGTAGAACTGACTCAGAGTCCGACCCCAGCAGAGACGCAGGCGTGCTGAGGTCTTGATATCAAACAAGATAGGGTTCAGACCAGAAGGCACAGCAAAAAAGGACGCTTTGTAAAGCTAAAAGCTGCAATTCGTAGGGTTAAATAACAGTTTTGAAACCAGTGCACCAAATAATAGAATAACCAACTTCATAAAGAAGAAACTACAGTAGATGTTAAAGACAAATAAATAGAACCACACTAATAATGAAACTGCCGTTGCAAAAATTATATCAGTGAGAAAATTATTGCCGTAGGGTAGGTCTAATCTAACCAAACCCGCGACCCCACGCGCCTTTGGCTCTTCTGGGCTTAGGCCAAGCTAACTTTGGAAGACATTTAGGTTATAGTTTAAATGATAACCCTTTTCCAAAACTCAACTGCCTTTGTAAACCTATGAGAGACCACCAAGCTAGGGGGAGGAGAGGAGCCTGAATTCTAAGATGTAGATTGGTCACAAGATATGCAGCTTCCCCAATTACTCCCACAGATAACACCACTATTGTAGATTCGCCTTTCCAGATTTAAAAATGTGCAAAATGGCCAGGCGATGGCTCACGTCTGTAATCCCAGCACTTTGGAGGGCTGAGGTGGGTGGATCGCATGAGCCCAGGAGTTGGAGACTAGCCTGGGCAACACGACGAAACCTCGTCTCTACAAAACATAGCAAAAGTCAGCCGGATGCGGTGGCATGCATCTGTAGTCTCGGCTACTTGGGAGGCTAAGGCAGCAGAATTGCTTGAGCCCGTGAGGCGGAGGTTGCAGTGAGCCGAGATTGCACCATTGCGCTCCAGCCTGGATGACAGCAGTGAAACCTGTCTCAAAAAAAAAAAAAAAAAAAAAAAAAAGCCAAACATCTGAATAGACATTTCTCAAAAGAAGACATACAAATGGCAAACAGGTATATGAAAAGGTACACAATATCACTGATCATCAGAGAAATGCAAATCATAACTACAATGAGATATTATCTCACCCCAGTTAAAATGACTATTATCCAAAAGACAAGCAATAATAAACGCTGGTGAGGTTATGGGGAAAAGGGAACACCTGTACACTCTTGGTGGGAATGTAAATTAGTACAACCACTATGGAGAACAGTTTGGAGGTTCCTCAAAAAAATAAAAATAGAACTACCATACAATCCAGCTATCCTACTCCTAGGTATGCACCCAAAAGAAAGAAAATCAGTATATTCAAGCGCTGTCTGCACTCCCTTGTTTATTGCAGCACTATTCACAACAGCCAAGATTTGGAAGTAACTGAAGTGCCAATCAACAGGTTAATGAATAAAGGAAATGTGATACATATACACAATGGAGTACTAGGAAGTCATAAAAAAGAATGAGATCCTGTCATTTGCAACAACATGGATGGAACTGGAGATCATTATATTAAGTGAAATAAGCGAGGCAGAGAAAGACAAACTTCACATATTCTCACTTATTTGTGGGAGCCAAAAATTAAAACAATTGAACTCATGATGATAGAGAGTAGAAAGATGAAGTCCGGGCGCGGTGGCTCAAGCCTGTAATCCCAGCACTTTGGGAGGCCGAGAAGGGCGGATCACGAGGTCAGGAGATCGAGACCATCCTGGCTAACATGGTGAAACCCCGTCTCTACTAAAAAATACAAAAAACTAGCCGGGCGAGGTGGCGGGTGCCTGTAGTCCCAGCTACTCGGGAGGCTGAGGCAGGAGAATGGCCTGAACCCGGGAGGCGGAGCTTGCAGTGAGCTGAGATCCGGCCACTGCACTCCAGCCTGGGCGACAGAGCGAGACTCCGTCTCAAAAAAAAAAAAAAGAAAAGAAAGATGATTACCAGCAGCTGGAGAGTAGTGGGACACTGAGGGGGATAGAAATGGTCATTCCGTAGAAAAAATAGAAAGAATAAGACCTAGTATTTTCTAGCACAACAGGATATACTCAAAAATAATTTAATTGTACATTTTAAAATAACTAAAAGTATAATTGGATTGCTTGCAACATAAAGGATAAATGCTTGAGGATACCCCATTTTCCCTGATGTGATTTTTATGCATTGCATAATAATATGCATTCTATGTCAAAATGTCTCATGTAATCCATAAATGTATACACCTACTATGTACTCCCAATAATTAAAAATTTTAAAAATTAGCCAGGTGTGGTGGCATACACCTGTAATCCCAGTTACTTGGGAGGCTGAGGCAGGAGAAATGCTTGATCCTGAGAGGTTGAGGCTGCAGTGAGCCATGATCCCACCACTGCATTCCAGTCTGGGCAAAAGAATGAGACCCTGTCTCAAAAAAAGAAATTAATTAATTAAAAATTTTCCCACAGAGAAAATCTGGGAGTGGATGGCTCCACTAGTGAGTTCCATCAAATATTTAAAGAAGAAAGGATAATTCTTCAGAAATTATTTCAGAAAATAGATGAGAGGGAATACTTCCCAACTTATTCTATGAAGCCAGTATTATTCTCATACCAGAGTTAGACAAAGACATCACAAGGGAAAAACAAAATAAAACTACACACCAATATTCCTATGGTGTGTAGTACCATAGACATAGACACAAAAATTCTTAACAGGCTTAGACTTTTTTTCTCCTCAAACTAGTTTTGCAGGTGTTTACTCATGTGAAAACTTACCAAATTGTTTAAATATGTGCAGTTTATTCTATATCGATTATAACTTAATAAAGCTGTTTAAGAAAAATGTTAGTAAACTGAATCTGGCAACGTACAAAAAGGATTTTATAACATGACCAAATGGAATATATACCAAGAGTGTAAGATTGGTTCAACACTGAAAATCAGTATAATAAAAGACAAAAACTATATGACTATTTAAACAGATGCAGCAAAAGGCATTTAGCAAAACCAACATCTATTTACGGTAAAAACTCTCAACCATCTAGGAATAAAAGGGAATTTCCTCAACTTAATAATGGGCATTTAAAAAAACCCTAGCTAACATCCTACAGAATGGTGAAAGACTGAATGTTTTTCCTCTATAATAGGAAACAAGCAAGGGTGTCTGCTTTCAACACTTCTGTTCAACGTTGTACTGGATGTTCTACTTGTTTCCGTTCAACCTTGTACTGGATGTCCTGGCTGCTTCCGTTCAGCGTTGTACTGGATGTCCTAGGTGCTTCCGTTCAGCGTTGTACTGGATGTTCTAGTTGGTTCCGTTCAGCGTTGTACTGGATGTTCTAGTTGGTTCTGTTCAGCGTTGTAAAGGATGTCCTGGCTGCTTCCGTTCAGCGGTTCGTACTGGGGATGTCCTAGGTGGCTTCCGGTTCAGCGTTGTATGATGTTCTAGCTGCTTTCCGTGCAAGCGGTTGTACTGGAATGTCCTAGTGTGCTTACCGTTTCAGCGTTGTACTGGATGTTCTAGCTGGTTCCGTTCAGCGTTGTACTGGATGTTCTAGTTGGTTCCGTTCAGCGTTGTAAAGGATGTCCTAGCTGGTTCCGTTCAGCGTTGTACTGGATGTTCTAGTTGGTTCCGTTCAGCGTTGTACTGGATGTTCTAGTTGGTTCTGTTCAGCGTTTACTGGATGTTCTAGCTGGTGCAGTCAAGCAAAAGAAAAGAAAGAGAAGAAAGCATCCAGATTGGAAAAAAGTAAAACTGCCTTTATTCACAGATGACAGGATTCTGTATATAGAAAATTTCAAGGAATCAATGATAATAATAAAACTACTGAAACTAATAAAAGATGTTAGCATGGTCAAAGGTTACAAGATCAATATATAAACACTCTACTTCTATATACTAGCAATGAATAATCTTAAAATAAAGTTAACAATTTCACACCATCAAAAAGAATAAAATAGTAACAAATTTAATAAAAGAAGTAAAAATGTGGCCAGGCACAGCGGCTCACGCCTGTAATCCCAGCACTTTGGGAGGCCGAGGCAGATGGATCGCGAGGTCAGAAGATTGAGACCATCCTGGCCAACACAGTGAAACCCCGTCCCTACTAAAAATATAAAAAATTATCCAGGTGTGGTGGTGGGCGCCTGTAGTCCCAGCTACTTGGGAGGCTGAGGCGGGAGAATCGCTGGAACCCGGGAGGCAGAGGTTGCAGTGAGCCGAGATCATGCCACTGTACTCCAACCTGGGCAACAGAGCGAGACTCCGTCTCAAAAAAAAAAAAAAAAAAAAATAGCAAAACAATTTTGAAAAAGAATAAAGTTGAAAGACTTACACTACTTGATTTTAAATTTGCTATAAAGCCACAGTGATGAAGACACTGTGATATTAGCACAAGGATAAGTAAATAGATCAATGGAAAATAAGTAAGGATCTATAAATATATTGTAACATTTATGGCCAATTAATTTTTGACACAGTTACCGAGATAATTCGATGATGAAAAGGTAGACTTTAGTAAATGATTCTGGGTAAACGGATGCATACATGCCAAAGAAGGAGAAGGAGAAGACTTGCCTTACATGTTATACAAGAAAATTAGCTGAAAACGGGTCATAGACCTAAAAGTAAGAGCTAAAACTATAATACAATAGAAAATTGTTGTAATTTTGTGTTGGGTAAAGAGATTCCAGATATAACAACAAAAGCATGATCCATGAAATAAAAGCATTGATAAATTGAACTTTGTCAATATATAAAAACTTTTCTGTTTCAAAAGACAGTATGAAGAAAATGAGAAGACAAGCCACGGTCTAAAAGAAAATATTTGAAAATAATTTGTCTGATAAAAGACTTGTATTCAGAACACTTATGACTCAATAATAAGACAAGCAACCCAATTTTGCAAATAAAAGATCTGAATATATACATTTATATACATTTCACCAAAGAAGATATATAAATGGCTAATAAGCACATACAAAGATGCTCAAGGTCATTATTCATTAGGGAACAGCAAAGTTAACCACAATGAGATGCCAGTAAAAACTCAATAGAACGGTTATAATAAGAAAAACAGACAAGACCTACTGCAGGGAAGTATGTGGAGAAAGGAGCCTTCGTGATTTGCTAGTGAGATGTAAAATGGCAGTCACTTTGGGAAACAGTTTGGCTGTTACTTAAAAAGTTAACCATAAACTTACCACAGGACTCTGCAATTCTACTCCTAGGTATCTAAGAGAAAATGAAAACTTATGTCTGTATAAAGTCGTTTATGATCATGTTTATAGCAATATTATTATTAGTAGTAGTATTTTTGAGATGGAGTCTCCCTCTGTTGCCCAGGCTGGAGTCGGCAGTGCGATCTCAGCCCACTGTAACCTCCACCTCCTGGGTTCAAGTGATTCTCCTGCCTCAGCCTCCCGAGTAGCTGGGACTACAGGTGACCGCCACCATGCCCAGCTAATTTTTGGCATTTTTAGTAGAGATGGGGTTTCACCATGTTAGCCAAGATGGTCTCGATCTCCTGACCTCGTGATCCGCCCGCCTCGGCCTCCCAAAGTGCTGGGATTACAGGCATGAGCCACCGCGCCCGGCCAGTAATATTATTTACAATAGCCAGAAACTGGAAACAACCCAAAATGTCTATCAACTGCTGACTATATAAACAAAAGTGAAAACAACTCAAATATCCATCAAATTATGCCTGGATAAATAAGTGTGGTATAGCCATACGATGGAATACTGTTCAGCAGTTAGAAGAGAGGGAAGTGCTGGTACATGATATGTGAACAAACCTCAGAAACATGGTGCTAATGTCAGGAAGCCAGACACAGGCCGGGCGCGGTGGCTCATGCCTGTAATCTCAGCACTTTGGGAGGCCGAGGCGGGCGGATCATGAGGTCAGGAGATCGAGACCATCCTGGCGAACACGGTGAAACCCCGTCTCTACTAAAAATACAAAAAAATTAGCCAGGCGTGGTGGCGGGCGCCTGTAGTCCCAGCTACTCGGGAGGCTGAGGCAGGAGAATGGCGTTAACCCGGGAGGTGGTGGAGCTTGCAGTGAGCGGAGATCATGCCACTGCTCTCCAGCCTGGGTGACAGAGCGAGACTCCGTCTCAAAAAAAAAAAAAAAAAGAAGCCAGACACAAAAGTCGTCACATGGATGATTTCATGGATATAGTGTCTAGAAAATGCAAATTTGTAGAGTGAAAAATCACATCAGTAGTTGCCTAAGGACAGGAGTGGGAGCAGGAGTTAAATGTAAATGGGCATAAAGAACTTTGGGGAGGTAATGAAGATGTTTCAAGGCTGCGTTGTGGTGATGGTAGTAAAACTCTATGGATTTACTAATATCACTGAATTGAATACTTACAATCGATAAATTTTGTGGAATGTGAATTGTATTTCAATAAAACTTTTTTAAGGCCACTGAGTTTGACTGTTGGAAATGAGAGAGATAAAAGCAGAAATAAATGAGGTCGAAAGCAGAGCAACAGTAGAACTAATAAATAAAACATTTGTTTTTGAAGAACATTAACAAAATAGACAACTTGGTATTCTAATCCAACAAAAAGAGAGAAAGTACAAATACACAAAATAAGAAACACAAAGAGGAAATAACTACTGAAACAGAAGATAGATTTTTTTTTAACCATAAAAGACGTTTTTGCCCAACTCTAGGCAAAAACATTTTGAAGACCTAGATGAAATGATTAAATTCTAAGGAAAATTGAATTTTCCAAGATTTACCTCAGAAAATTCAACATTCTTTTCATCAAATAAACTTGTCAAGAACCACCCCACAAAAAAAAGTAACAGATTTGGGTGATTTCATAAGAAAATGCTGCCAAACTTCAAAGACCAGATAATCCCATGCTCATAAATTATACCAGAATAAATAATACTTCTGGCCGGGCCCGGTGGCTCATGCCTGTAACCCCAGTAGTTTGGGAGGCGGAGGCGGATCATGAGGTCAGGAGACGAAGACCATCCTGGCTAACACAGTGAAACCCTGTCTCTACTAAAAATACAAAAATTAGCGGGGCATGGTGGCACCTGCCTCCCAGCTACTCAGGAGGCTGAGGCAGGAGAATCACTTGAACCCGGGAGTTGGAAGTTGCAGTGAGCCAAGATTGCGCCACTGCACTCCAGCCTGGCAACAGAGCAAGACTCTGTTTCAAAAAAAGCAAAACAAAACAAAACAAAACAACTTCCGAATTTCTGGAGCAATTCTAACAATAATATGTAAACCTAAAAAGGTATCACAGAAAATGAAAACAAAAGTCGATTTCACTTGTCAACAGTGATGCAAATATTTTAAATAGTCAGAGAGTGAAGAAGTCTTCAATTACTCTAGAATATTGCTCTCATGAATGCTGTTTTGCTTTATATATTTTATGTTATTAGATATATAAGTATTTATAATTATAATGTCCTATATTGAATATTTTATTAATCTACAATGTTATTCTTTGTCTTGTAATCTGTTTTGGTTTAAAGGCTATTTTGTCTGATGCAAGCATCACTGCTTTCTTTTGGATGTTTACATGGAATATCTTTTTCAATCCATTCACTTTCTACTATTTGTGTTTTTGGATGTAAAGTGAGTCTCTTATAACAGCATATAGTTGAATTACATATTTTTATTCAGTCTTCAAATGTAAGTCTTTTGATTGAAAAGTTTAATCATTTGTATTTAACTGCTAATGAGAAAGATATTCTTGTTTTTTTTTTTTTTTTTTTTTTTTTTGTATGGATCTTTTGTTTTTTTTTTTTTTTTTTTTTTTTTGAGACGGAGTCTTGCTCTGTCGCCCAGGCTGGTGTGCAGTGGCGCAGTCTCGGCTCACTGCAACCTCCGCCTCCTGGGCCTCAGCTTCCTGAGTAGCTGGGACTACAGTTGTGTGCCACCACGCCCAGCTAATGTTTGCAGTTTTAGTAGAGACACGGTTTCACCATATTGGTCAGGTTGGTCTCAAACTCCTGAACTCAGGTGATCCACCTGCCTCAGCCTCCCAAAATGCTGGAATTACAGGCGTGAGCCACTGCGCCCGGCCAGAAGCTATTATTTCTGTCATTTTGCTTTGTTTTTGAAGAGGCTTATAAGCTTTTTTATCGCTAATTTCCTGCATTGCTGTCTTCTTTTGTGTTTAGTTGATTTTTTTTTTTTTTTTTTTTTTTGAGAGGGAGTGTTGCTCTTGTTGCTCAAGCTGGAGTGCAATGGCGCGATCTCGGTTCACTACAACCTCCACCTCCCAGGTTCAAGTAACTCTCCTGCCTCAGTCTCCTGAGTAGCGGGGATTACAGGTGCACACCACCACGCCCAGCTAATTTTTTCTATTTTTAGTAGAGACAGGGTTTCACCATGTTGGCCAAGATGGTCTCAAACTCCCAACCTCAAGTGATCCGCCCACCTGGCCTCCCAAAGTGCTGGGATTACAGGTGTGAGCCACCGTGCCTGGCCTAGTTGATTTTTTATAGTGGAATGTTTAAGTTCCCCTTTCTGATGTTCTTTTGGGTCTATTCTATAGCTATTTTTTTGTGGTTACCATAAGGAGTATATTTAACATTGGAAACTATAGTGCTCTAATTTGAATTTTTACCAGTTTAACTTCAATAACATATGAGAACTCTGCTCCTTTAAAGCTCTGATCCCACCCCTTTGATTTGTTGATGTCACAAAATTACATGCTTATACATTGTGGGGAAAAGAGAGGTCAGCTTGTTACTGTGTTTATATAGAAAGAAGTAAATTTAGAGGACTCCATTTGGGGCTCTTGTATTTTGAGATTGCGGTTTAATCTGCCTGACTTCTTACCCCAATCCTGGTCCTTGCTAGAGACATCGCCTGTGGTAATTAAGCGTTGAAAGATTTTGGGCTGAAGATGTGCTTTGTTTTAGGCAAATGCCTTAAATGCCTGCTTGGTGGGGTTGAAGGTCAGTACCATTCTTCTTAAATCTTCAGTAAAGAAAACATCTCGTCTTCCTGCCCGTCCTGGGCAAATGCGAACATCTCCGTGTATTTTTGTTTTGTATGTCTTACTTGCCTGATTTACTCCCTTATCTTTTTGAGCAATAAATACTGAGGCGAACTCAGGGACCGGGTGCCCCGGTGCTGGGTCCTCGGTAAGCACAGCACCGGTTCCCCTAGCCCGCCGTGTTCCGGTGCTGTGTCTAGTTGACTTTGGTTCTCTGTGCGCGTATTATTCTTTTCTCAGTCTCTCGTTCCAACCTAACGAGAAGCACCCACAGGCCTGTGGGGGGAGGCAGGCCACCACCCCTTCAATACATTGCATGCCCTAAAACATACATTAATCCTTCTTTTAAATGCATTAATCTCTTAAATTATGTTAAAAAAAATGTGGAGTTATAAACCAGAGTTACAATAATGCTATCGTTTGGTTTAATGATTATTTTATGATCTGCTCAAATTTTTTTTTTCTTTTGAGACAGTGTCTCACTCTGTCACCCAGGCTGGAGTGCAGTAGCACAATCATGGCTCACTGCTGCCTCAAACTCCTGGGCTCTCCCAAGTCAGCCTCCCAAGTAGCTGAGACTACAGGCATGTGCCACCATGCCTGTAGGATCTAGCCCTACAGGGTCTGTGGGATTTTCTCCCTGTGTGCGGAGACGAGAGATTGTAGAAATAAAGATGCAAGACAAAGAGAAGAAAAGACAGCTGGGCCCGGGGGCCACTACCACCAAGACGCGAAGACTGGTAGTGGCCCCGAATGCCTGGCTGCGCTGTTATTTATTGGACACAAGGCAAAAGGGCAGGGTCAGGAGTGTGAGTCGTCTCCAGTGATAGGTAAGGTCATGTGAGTCACGTGTCCACCAGACAGGGGGCCCTCCCCTACTTGGCAGCTGAGGCAGACGGAGAGAGAGGACAGCTTACGCCATTATTTCTTCTATGCATTTCAAAGACTTTTAGTACTTTCACTAATTCTGCTACTGCTATCTAGAAGGCAGAGCCAGGTGTACAGAGGGGAACATGAAAGTGAAACAGGAGCATGACTGCTGAAGCACAGCATCACAGGGAGACGGTTAGGCCTCAGGAGGCTGTGGGCGGGCCTGAGTCAGGCCTTCCACAAGAGGTGGTGGAGCAGAGGCTTCTCTAACTCCCCTGGGGAAAGGGAGACTCCCTTTCTCGGTCAGGTAAGTAATGGGCGCCTTCCCAGGCGCTGGCACTACCGCTAGACCAAGGAGCCCTCTAGTGGCCCGGGCGTGACAGGGGCTCACACTCTTTTCTGGTCACTTCTCACCGTGTCCCTTCAGCTCCTATCTCTGTATGGCCTGGTTTTTCCTAGGTTATAATTGTAGAACAAATATTATGATAATATTGGAATAAAGAGTGATGCTACAAACTAATGATTAATAATATTCATATATAATCATACCTATATTCTATTTCTAGTATAACTATTCTTATTCTATGTATTTTCTTTATTATACTGGAACAGCTCGTGCCCTCGGTCTCTTGCCTCAGCACCCGGGTGGTTTGCTGCACACAGATATTTTACTTCTATATTTTAAATTATTTAGCTTAGGGTTATTTTAAAACGGATGCTGGGAATGCCCTACATAATTACTACAGTAAGTTTGTATTAAGACTCTTTTGAAGTAAAAGGGTGAATTTGTGGCTGGATGCAATTGCTCATACCTGTAATCCCAGCACTTTGGGAGGTCAAGGTGGGTGGATCACTAGAGCTCAGGAGATCGAGAGTGGCCTGGGCAACATAGTGAAACCCTGTCTTTACAAAAATTAACCAGGCATTAGGCTGGACGCAGTGGCTCAAGCCTGTAATCCCAGCAGTATGGGAGGCCGAGGTGGGTGATCACCTGAGGTCAGGAGTTCGAGACCAGCCTGACCAATATGGTGAAACCCTGTCTCTACTAAAAATACAAAAAATTAGCCAGGCATGGTGGTATGTGCCTGTAATCCCAACTACTTGGGAGGCTGGGGCATGAGAATCACCTGAACCCAGGAAGCAGAGGCTGCAATGAGCCGAGATCATGCCATTGCACTCCAGTGTGGGCAATAGAGTTAGACCTTGCCTCAAAAAAAAAAAAAAAAAAAAAATTAGCCAGGCATGGTGGCATGCACTTGTGCTCCCAACTACTCAGGAGGCTGAGATGGGAAGATCACTTGAGCCTGGGAGGTGGGGTGCAAACTGTATTTGCACCACTGCCCTCCTGCTGGTTCACAAAGTAAGATCCTGTCTCAAACAGAAAGAAATGAAAAGGAAAAAAAGAGTAAATCTGTAATAAGGCTCTGCCAGAAATATAACTCAAACTAGCGTAGACTAACAGAGGAAATCTATGAGCTTTTATAACTGAAGGAGCCGATCTGAAGGCTTCAGGAATAGCTGACTCCAGGGCTTCAATCAGCACTAGGATATGTTAATCTAAAACAACTAAAAGGGCCTGGCGTGCTGGCTCATGCCTGTAATCCCAGCACTTTAGGAGGCCAAGGCGGGAGGAGTTAGAGACTGGCCTAGCCAATATGTTGAAATCCCCTCTCAACTAAAAATATAAAAAGTTACTGGGTGTGGTGCCACTCACCTGTAGTCCCAGCTACTCGGGAGGCTGAGGCAGGAGAATCACTTGAACCCAGGAGGTGGAGGTTGCAGTGAGCCAAGATCGCACTACTGCACCCCATACTGGGCAACAGAATGAGGCTCTGTCTCAAATAATAATAATAATAAACAGGCCGGGTGGGGTGGCTCACGCCTGTAATCCCAACAGTTTGGGAGGCCAAGGCGGGTGGATTACAAGGTCAGGAGATGGAGACCATCCTGGCTAACAAGGTGCAACCCCATCTCTACTAAAAATACAAAAAATTAGCTGGGTGTGGTGGTGCGCGCCTGTAATCCCAGCTTCTCAGGAGACTGAGACAGAATCTGGGAGGCGGAGGTTGCAGTGAGCCGGGATCACGCCACTGCACTCCAGCCTGGGCTACAGAACAAGACTCCATCTCAACTAATAATAATAATAATAATAATAATAATAATAATAATAATAAAAGGATCTGACTGGGTGTGGGTGGCTCATTCCTGTAATCCCAGCACCCTGGGAGGCCAATGCGGGCGGATCACCTCAGGTCAAGAGTTGGAGACCAGCCTGGCCAACATGGCGAAACCCCATCGCCACTAAAAATACAAATTTAGCCAGGCGTGGCGGGTGAGGTGGAGGGCGCCTGTAATTCCAGCTTCTCGGGGCTGAGGCAGGAGAGTCGCTTGAACGCGGGAGGCGGAGGTTGCAGTGATCCAAGATCTCGCCATTGCACTCCAGCCTGGGCAACAAGAGCGAAACTCAGTCTCAAAAACAATAAAATAAAATAAAATAGGCCGGGCGCGGTGGCTCACGCCTGTAATCCCAGCACTTTGGGAGGCCGAGGCGGGCGGATCATGGGGTCTGGAGATCGAGACCCTCCTGGCTAACACCGTGAAACTCCGTCTCTACTAAAAATACTAGAAAAACTAGCCGGGCGAGGTGGCGGCGCCTGTAGCCCCAGCTATTCCGGAGGCTGAGGCAGGAGAATGGCGTGAACCCGGGAGGCGGAGCTTGCAGTGAGCTGAGATCCGGCCACTGCACTCCAGCCTGGGCGAC